>NC_038243.2:4296511-4326986 GCF_000004515.6 Glycine max | reverse complement strand
ATGAGTGTAGTGGTGTAGATAGTAGGGTTTGATTTTGGTGATTTGGTGGGAGGAGGATAAAAAAGAAAAAAAATAACAATTAAATGAGAAATAAAAAGGATATATTTTTTTTAAAATTTTGTACTTAGAACAAACAAATTGTCTCATGTTTTATCGAGCAATAAAAGTTTAAGTTTTTGTTTTATCTATCTTCACTTCATTCATGTTGTTCCATGATTTTTTCTTTAATAAAAAATGGATGATGAAACGACTATGATTATACTGTCAAGAAGCAGGCTTTTTAGCAAATCAAGTTGAACTTAAGAATAGATTCAAAATAATTATGCATTACAACAAAAACTTGGGGATTTTATATTTTGTTAAGAATGAAACTAAGACTATTTTTCATATTAAAAGTAACCGGGCTATTTATCTTTTCATTCTTTTCCTAATTGTAATAATAAAATAACATAATTATCTATATTTTATTTAATACACTAAAATAAATATGATAATAAAAATAATTATCATAAGATTGTTTTGAAAGTTACAACATGATGAATTAATTAGACTTCTCAAGCAGCCTTAGGAGTTCAAATCAATTTGAGTTAAAGTATTTTATTTTTTTTGGTAGCCGGAGAAAACAAAATTGCAAAACCCTGGCCCAAAAAAATGTTACACGTGAAGGATGGACAGAAATGATAAGTTACTTGGCTTTTGATAAGAGGATCCAGAATATCTTAAATTATCAAAGCATAACGATAAAGATGTAGCAAAAGTATAGTGATAACCTTTTGAGTTATATATAATTAATAAATTATAAGTTAAAATAATATTTGAGGCAAAACTAGAATTAGTGCAGAATAATAATAGAATTTATGTGAAAATAATAATCAATTAATTATTAAGTTTAACTGATTAAGTTAGCGAAAGAGACTAAGAACACAAACAAATTTTTTGAGAGACTAAGATCATTCAATTTTTTTAGGGACAAAAAACATAAATCATGGTAAAATACGAGACTAATTTCATAATTTACATTTTCTAATGGTTGTGGAACCGCCAGAATTTTTTTTTTAAAAAAATAATATTTTGTCACATGGCTGTCACATTAGACCAATAATTCACATTGCAAGTCATTTGGATGTTAATGTGAATGGCATGCCATAACTTAATGATCTAAGTTAATAGTTGAGGAATAAAAACAGAGACAATTTTTTTTTATGAAGAACTAAAACTGGTCAAAGTTTTTAGAGGGACTAAAAGCATAAATTGACAAAAAAAGAGAGAACAAAATTATAATTAGTATTTTGTATAAATTAAAATAGAGGAATACACTAGAAAATTATAAAAATATATAAAATTTTAAACTTAATAGTCGTGCAAGTATAAGTTACTATACTAATAAATTATTAAATTCAAAACATGTTCTTATAGATATGATGTGTCAAAATTTTAAATTTAAATCAAAATTAAAATTATAATAAGATTTAGTTTATTTAGAAAACGTTATCTTTAATTTAACAAAGTATATGAAGATTTAAATTTTGAATCAAATTTAAATTTATATATGAAAAATAAAATAAAATACGAAAAATAAAATAAAATACTTTTTCTTACAAAATAAAATAAAATACTCAATACTTAAGGATAAGTTGATATTTTTACATGTACTCACTTTTACGGGAAAATAAATCATGACACATTAGGATTAGGATTTTAAATGGCAGAATCCTTTCCGACATCTCGCACTATAGAACAAATTATCATCCTCATCCTTAGTTTATTCATTAATTGCATACTCCTTCTTTGCAAACCACATACGTCTAAAATTATTTATCATTTAGGTTATATATTTGCAAACTTTGAATGCGGAGCGCAAGTAATTTTAAATTAAATAAAATCTATAAATAAAAAAATAAAAATAGTAGGTGTTTTTATTATTGATAATAAAACTTATTCATTACATTAAATAAATTAAATAAATAAGAATTTTTTTAAACCAAGGTATGTGAAACCTCCCACCAATAACACAAGTCATCCCAATTATGTTGGTACCACTTACGCTAAAGATTTCAACCACATAATCCTTATTATATATATGACTTAAATTCAATTTTGAACTCTATACTTTTATAATTTTTTAATTTTGATCTTTCAAAAAAAAAAATCCAAATTTAATTTTTGACATTTTTAAAATTTAACAATTTTAATCCAATTTAAAGAATGGAATAAACATTTTTAAAATATAACATTTAATTAGTTTCTAAGAATGATTTCTTAATTTAATGATTAAAGATAATGAAGGTGGGAAAAAATAACCTTCATCTCTCCTGTCTTATAAAATAAGAATATTTTCAGTTCGATACGGTATATCATGATTTAAAATATAAACCAAATTAAAATCAAAATTAAAATTAAAAAATATTTGAAAAGAATAATAAAAATAAATGTTCAATTAATAAAACATATATTCTTTTATAAAAATAAAAAACTCATTTTTTTACTGCAAAAAAAAAAAAACTCATAAAAATTACTCTTAATTCAAATTTATGATATATGAATTGGTACATGTAAAAACCTCGATTACAGTCAATTTTGTAATATGATGATGTTTAAGGGTACATTTATCAATTTTATCTTCCTTAGATTTTCAATTTTCCAATTAGAGTGCTAATTATTAATAGTTCGGAGCGGCGTATTAAGTATAGACAAAACTAGTTGATGCCAATTCAATCAGTTGACAACGAATTGGGATCATGAATTGATGCCAAATCTCACCCAAAAATAATAACAATCGATGCTCATTCGATTTTTACTTTTTATGGATGTGAAAAGATGCCACGTTTAAATGGCATTGGACTGTCATAATTATGGTAATGTTAAAATTTATACATGTCGATGTATGAGTAGACGGGAAAAGAAAATCTTCTATACGATCTCAAATATTGATACGTGTGTGATCTAATTGCGAATGGAATTCTTGTAAGTACCACACAAATTCAAGAGCATCATTAAGCAAATGTTGAGTCCAGATAACAATGATGCAAAATGAAAAGAAAAGTAACCTTATTTTCTTGCACAATGTGATTATCTCCTTTAGCTTGCACTTCGCACTAGCTAGCCATACTTATACCATGCCGTTAAGTTTTCCCTTTCATTCACTGTAGTGTTCCATTTTCTAAGCACATTCTTGTATTTCTATTTGTTCTCCTCGTCCATTCTTTCTAACTAATCATATTATGTGTAAAACTTATACTTTTTCTCTTACAGCACGACTTGTTTTCTGGTTCTCTATGTTACTTTCCTATCACATTTTTATTCATGACGTTTTCCAATCACTAAGACTTTGTGTTTGGTAGTTTATTTGGTGAGATAAAAGATGAATAAGAAAAACTTGAATATCTGTCTTGATATCTATGGTCTCAAAGCATAAAGTTTTATTTTCTGTGCACTGATCAATTCCAATATCAAACGCGGATATTCAAGGTTACCCCTAAGTCGGCATGTTTATCAAGAACAAGTTTAAAAGTTGCTAAGATTATCATGATTACAAGAATACGATCTTTTGTGGCATCTTTCAATTATATGATTTACCAATAGATTCTCCATCTAGCCATTCGTTTAAAATTGAGATTTTCTACTTGTGGAATTAATCTTTGATTGTTTAATTTGTTTTATACTAGTTACGTCTTACTTTTACTTTCATATCCTGGATGTAAAATTGGCTGATTAATTAGTTGTTGCGGAACCAGAAAAACCATGATTCTTTTACAGTAGACATTGGAAAATACTACTTCTAGCAACATATTTTCTTAGGAAAGCTGAGCCTAAATAATTAGAATGACATCAAAATCTTTGGTTGCCGATAACAGCTGTTTTTACGCGCAAGTTTCACTTTGAAAAACAACTTACGGATAAATTTTGTATCTATATATATATATATATATATATATATATATATTTTTTTTTTTTTTTAAGGTATACTACTCTCTCTATTTTGTAACAAAAAAAAGACTCTATCTATTTATTTATTTGATTTTATTACTTTTTATTTACTTAAATATCATATTTTATTAATAGAGCAGTATATTTTATTTTGACAGCAACTTTCTTTTTTGTCATTTTTTACTCAAAAACTGCACAGTTTTGATTTTAACTCACTCCAAAACTTCAAATCCTATGTCTTCGTTTAATTTGATTGAAAATCCCAAATGTGGTTGAGTAATTATTTTTTTTTCTCTCAGAAAACAAATTGGGTGTTATTTTTAATTTATTAATTATGAAGAGAGTTGACTAAGTATATATGTTCAAAGAGGTTGATATAAGAAGTGTTAAAGTTTCAATCAGCCCACCTGATTTTCAATAATGAGTCACAGAATTTAGAATAGATAAAGGGGGAACCAGAGAACACGAAACAGGGGAAGCATGTTTTTTCTTTTTCTCCTTTTGCAGTTGGAGAGAAAATGAAGATCGAAAAGGATTTCGATAGATTTATAAAATAAGATCCCAACGACACAATATGTACGTATACTGACATCGTATTTTTCCAAACTTATACATTCTTGACCTGTTTCATAAATATAAATCAAATTTGAGACATGTAAAAACAATATTCAAATTCAGGACAGTCCTATTACATGTGTAACATGAGTAGGGTGAAAATAGGTTATGTGACACCAAATTTTAATAGATTTGAGTTTTACTTTCTAAATTTTTTTTTTGTCATTATTAACATTATGATTATTATTACCACTATTATCTATCAATATTATTATGATGATTATAATTATTATAGTTGTTGTTGTCATCACTTTTATCACCACGTGAAATATTCTTACAATAATTTTAATAAGATAATATTTTTTAAAATAAATTTATTTTGAAATTAAAAATGAAAAAAAACTAAAACTAAAATTTAAAAACTAGAACTTAAGATTTTAGATTGAATTTCACGTCATATTTATTTATGTAGTTAATTGGTGACGCATTAAAATAAAACACATAATTATTTAAAGAATTCTTTATGTAAAATTCTCATTTTCTTTAAAAGTTACACTTTTAATAGATGGTTTTGGGTTTAATTTAATGTCAAATTTGCTTATATAATTTACTTGTAGCACATTAAAAAAAGAATTATTTAAAGAATTATTTATGTAAAATTCTCATTTTCTTTAAAAGTTACAGGGACATTTGTACTAAGAGACTTATAAGAGAGAAGAAATTATATGACTAAAAAAAGATCTGATGTGTGTGTATTCTTTAAAATGAGATACTAAGAGAAAGTATACTTGTCATATTGAAATGCTAAAGAGGGAATAATCTCATAAAGCTTTTATAACAAGAGTGATAGCAATATATATTTTTTCTATTAATTGCAAGGAATATTTAAATTATGATTCGCCTTTCAGTCCTTTATATAAATAAATAAATAACTAATTCATAGGATCAACAAAAATAGGTAAGTTAGTTAGCTTTAATTAATAATGTTAGAAATTTAATTTTTATTCCAAAATTATCATAGAATTAAATGGTTTAAATAATAGAAATATTTAATAACACTATACATAATAAATGAATAATTTCTTTTTCACCAGTCAATGCAACTTATATTGTAATAGACTAATAAAAATATGAGTGTACATCTTATTAATAAATTTTACAATAAATTAAGAGTATAAAAGTGAATTAACATTCAGAATTAATAATCTAAAAGTGAGTCTATGTTTTTATAATTAAGACAAAAGTTATGTATTCATTTATTTCTTATAAAATGACCTGATGAAATTATTTAGAACTCTTGAACATTTTTCCGTAAAAATTGTAATATTTGTCGATGAAGACTTAAAATGCATGATATCGTTTAAACTTATTCTCTCATTATATATTTTTTAATCCTGTAAATAGGATAATATTTGTTTTTAATTCCTAAAAAATAAATTGTCTCATTTTAGTGGCTGATGTTGTATTTTTTTTTTTATATAATAAATATCACTTTTAATCTCTCATTCATGAAAACAAGGACCACACATGACACATTTTTATTATACATAAAAAGTCAAAATGAGATAATTTTCTTATAGATTTAAAGTAAACATTATCTTATTTAATGACATTAAAAAGTATATTATTTTGTTTTAATTTTATAAAAGCAATAAGCAATCATCAGAAGTTAGAGACTTGTAATCTTGTATGGTATAGGGGGACAGAGATTAGGGGTAGCTGGGATGATGATTGGGTTGTTATCAAAGAATTCGACGAATAAACGAACGTAAAGCCCCTTCTAGTGTGGTTGGTGGCATGGCCTTCAATTCCGGAAATTAATTCCTTATACCCTTCTCATTATTCTTCGGAAGTTTTCAAGTTGAAACGACTTCGTCTTCGTCGTTAAGTGACTTCACCAAATAAATCAATAGATATAACACGCATGGACCCTGTTGTTTTCATCTCTGTTTACTCTGCTATAACGCGTATAGTAATTATTATAAGCTTGAAGTTGATCAAAAATATTTGGGTTTATATCATGGTGAGTCGTGTTTGCTGTTTATAAAAATTGACTTAGACATGATTTTATCCTTAATAAATATTTTTATATTTTCTTTTTAATGAATTTTTATTTTACGTTGAATTTTTAATAAAACAATATTTTTTATTTTTGATGTTTAATATTTTGTTTTAGTCTATAATAAATTACTGAATTTTATATTTATTTCTTAATAAATTAATAAATTTTGTTTTAGCCTCCACTTATAAAAAAATTATAAAAAAATAAATATAAAATTTGTTAATTTATCAAGAATTAGAAATAAGTTTTAAGAATAAAATATAAAATTATTGTTTTGTTAAAGATTTAACATAAAATAAAAATTTCTTAAAAAAATAAACATAAAAATTAAATATTTATTAAGGATAAAGATACTTAAGGCACAAAAATATCATGAATTTCTCACCACCACCACCACCTTGCTGGTCCGTTTCTTAAATCAGCGAAACACGTTCATTGAACTGGTACTAGAGATACCCGAAAAAAAAAACATTACAAGAGAACAGAGTGTCCAAGTGAAAGCAAAAGGGTTAATAAGCATTAATACCAACAAACATATAAATGCCTATTAACCTGTGGAAGTTAACTATATCTAACAATTTGTACTATTTTAGTATGATAAAAAATATAAACGTTATAGAATAAAAAAGTAGTTTAAAATCATTTTAACTTTCTATTAAGGAATAAAGCATACGTGAATTGTAAATTATTTGAATCTGGATATTTAGGTAGTGTTTAGTCTATTTTTTTTTCTTAAAAAAACTGGGCCAAACATATTTGTCTAAAAGCTCTTGACAAAAATAAGTGACTAATTTTTTATGAAGAAATTATTAAAACAAGGAGCTTTTATTTAAGATGGCCCTGGGATGTTTTTAACTTATTTGGAGAGCTTCCTTATCTTAAAAAAAAAAAACTTATTCAGAGCTTTTTAAAGGGCACTTTATTTGAATCCCAAAACACTTCAAATAATACATTTTTATGTTTTTTTTCCTTTTCTACTGCACATATATACTTCTTCAAATCCTATATTATAGTCCTGTGTTCGGATTGGGTAAACTCTTGCTTTTACTTGTTTTTTTTTTGTGATACATACTTGTCAATTTTGTAGACCCGATTTTGTGATACATACAAATTTGTTCTTTAACACGTAAAATTATCAGGAAATTGATTTGGACAAAACAAATAAAAAGGGAATATTTTATCCTATATACTAATAGTTGATCTCTCTCGATCTCACATCCCAAAATTATTTTATTAAAAAGAATTTGTTAAAAGATTACAATATTAAAAAGACAAATCAATTAAATATTTTTCCATTTTTATTTTCTTAGCATCTCATGGAAATGATATTTTATTTTATTTTGGTTCTTGATTTTTAATTAGCCTTGGATTAAGTGTTTTTTTTTTATTACGTATCATGGATTTTAAATCTTATAAAATTGGGGTGCATGAATGCAGTATTGAGTTGTCAAAGTATAAAATACCATATATGGTAAAATCTTATCTTAAACATGTCATTTTCGTAAGTTTGATTGTAAAAATACATTGTTTTATCAAACATGCCGCCAAGCCTTTGATAAATAATTAGAAAATGATATCCATTCGGGAGGGGAGGGGGGGTGTTATAGGATTATTTGACTCTATAATTAACCTTGCATGTACCAAATGAACTTTCCAACCCACAATATTCCCCACAGAAGACGAATATATCTGATTAATTAAAGAAAGAAGTTCGAAAAACAGATACTATGGTTGTTTGTTAATTTTAGTGTTTATATATCATAATCCATCTAGAGGGATGTTCATGTGGCTTCGCAAGCCGATAAGCAAAGCAAGGAAAAGACAACTTTATACGTTAATTAAGAACGCAAATATGAGCCGCAAAATAATGATCTTAGAAGATTCACCAACAACATAAATAAATTAAAATGTAAACTCTATTTTCCTTTTCCCTAATTAGTCTGGCACGATAATTTTAGGCAGAGCCGACAAGAATGTAAAAGTGTGAAAGAGAGAAAGAGAAAAAGAAAGTGAGTGGACCAAAATCCAAACGGGCTCCTTACCTATATCTTACGTTTAATAATTTGAAAATTGAGCCCTCTCCCTAAGAAGGAAATTTAAAAGAGAAAAGGAAATTAAGATATGTTAGGTGCCGTAGTGTGCCATACAGTGGAAGAGGAAGCATTTTGGTACAATTTTTGTTTCGGGGGCATTTTTCTGCATGGATCGAATTGAAGTACAACTTTGAAAAGAATAATAAAAACAAAAAGGCAACACAAGCTGGTGAACTAGCATGTGATAGTATTTCATTTCATATATTTGTGGTGGTCACTTTCTTTTTTACCCTTTAACCCTAGCTAGGATTAGTGACGAGATCAATATGCAAAGCTTACGTAATTATGAGCCCTTTGAGATTCTAGTTTGACTTGCTTAAAGCTATGTGGAGGCTTTATTAGACGTCGTTCTCTCTTTCTCTCTCTCTCTCTTTCTAGCTCGTTGGGATGTGAAAGTATTGCGTTTGTTTGTACTCATGCATGTATATTTGAGAGGAGCCCATAATGTCTTGAGGCACATTTCCTTTTGGTAATTAGAGAGAGTGTGTTGGTGCAATAGGACAAGCCCAACCATGGCCTCTGCACCTTCCTCTAACAAACCGACAAACCACGTGACACAAAGACGAGAGGAGCAGATTATTATTATTTGAAACATGACCCTTACTAATCGATCATCATCATGATCTTACTAGATGATATAAAGTAAGGTCCTTATAATTGCAGTTAGTATAATGGGGGTAAAATAATAATAATAATAAGATTAAAAATATCACAGTCACACTTGAACATGAACATGAGTTTTCAAATTTCAATATCCCTCTAGACATGCACCACGAACTCCCCACGCTCCAAAAATTAAAATAAAAAATAAAGAAAAATAATGGTAGACATCGTGATTAAGCAAAGACCCATGGTTGACAATGTCATCCCATCTAATAACTTCATCTCTTTCCACCCTTTTCCTCTTTATATCCATCTAACATATATTCCAATTAATTCCATTCAATCATAACATACATTAATTAGGTTAATTAATTAATTCACAAATTTGAGCGAAAACTTGTGAACATATTTAAGAAAAGAAAGATTTACAAAGAGACAATTGTCAATGAAATATTGCCAACAAGAGTCGAATTAAGTAAAAATGTATGCTAGGAGAATCATCACATTTAACAGTCTGTAATAATAATCCTATGAGACTTGAGAGAAGAAGAACTAAAATTAAACATGATATATGATCAAGGGGCTAATAATTATTTCTATATTTAACAATCGAACATGGAGGAAAAGGGAGAAGTAGGGAAGGGGAAGGTGAAGGTGAAGGTGGGGATAATTTTTAATTTTTTTTTTTATATTATTATTTTATTGATCTTGCTACACTGACGTGTTGGACACGTGGCACAGTGGTTCGGAGGATGCCAACAGTGAGGACGTGGATCGGGTGAAGTTCCAAAGGTCAATCTCGCTGGTGAAGTCCTGTGTGGTGGGGTTGATGAATGCTGGTGCAGGGGAAGGTCAAGTGTGCGCCGCGGACGTTGATGAGGATCGGAGGGTGGGGATTTGATGAAGATCATGATGGTCACTGGTGCAATACATGGTGGGGTCGTTGAATGCACACGCGAGTTGCCTAGAGGCATCGGTTTGGCCATTGAGTTGAGATGCAACTAGACGGTCCAGCGCAGCCCAGTTGGTGAGGCCTCCACCACCTGATCCTACCTCCAATGGATGAACCATGTTGTTGTTGTTGTTGTTGGGGTCACCACCACTCACCTGGTGCGTTGTGAATGACCCTTCGTTGTCTGTGCCCATCTCTACTGGAATCATGGGATGGTACCCATTATTATTGTTGTTCTCGTTGTTATCACCATTATTATTATTATTACTATTCATGTTATTGTTGTTGTTGGTGTTGTGGTGGCTCTCCATGCTCGCGGATTTCGGGCTCTCGAGGCTCGGGAGCTTCATGAACCTATCATTGTATCCGCCGCCATTGTTCAACCCTGTTGTCTCATAAGGCCTTGTAAACCTTCCATAGTTTCTGTAGTTGCCTTCATAGCTGCTCTCTTCCTTGCAACTCCTTCCCATTTGCTCAAGTATTTGCTCCAAAGCTCCCTCGTCGCACGAGTCGAACAAGTGGCTCCTTCTATCTTCCCCTGAAGCCAAGGGGCTGTCTAGGGTTTTCAGATGGTTCTTCTTCTTGAATATCCTACACACCACCCACCCTTCTTCCTGAGCAGCATCCCCCATCACATTGGACACCTAAGTTTCCATCACAAAGGAAATTTTAATTAAGCACATGCATTTGTCATACAGGTTTTAAATTATGATCACAGTTTCTTAGCAGTTTTAGACATTACAATAAATTGCAGACAAATATGACCGATGAGTTCATAATTGTGGTAGCATTGTATAGTGTTACATACACTCTGAAAACTTTAATGTTATAATCGAAATTGTAATTACAGATCATTTTTTAAAACCTTCAATAACTGGTTAATTAAATTAGCTAGAGATTGTAACTAACTAACTAACTAGTCGTTTGTGTTTGAGTTGCTTACAATATTGGTGTCAGCGGTGTTGTTGTCGTCTAGTCTGTATTCATGCATGATCCAATCGGATTTCTGGCCATGTGGGGCTCTTCCTTTGTAGAAAACCAGAGTCTTTCTCATTCCAATCCTCTTGCCGTTGCTGTATATGACTTTGTCACGGCCAGTGGCCTTCCAGAACCCTGCAGCAGTGGCGCGATTGGTGCGCGTTCCTGTGGGGTACTTCTTGTCTTTGTGGCTGAAGAAGTACCAATCATTCTGCGGAGTGGTTCCTATTTTGCATTTCTCTGCAAAAAGAAAGATAGAAAGAAAAAAGAAACCCCTCAAAATGATGCCGTGATTCATGTCATGCAGCATGACTCATGATGCAATATTTGAATATTCCAACATATATTATTACCCCCCATGTGAGATGCAAAACAAAGAAGCTAGAAAAAGTGAGTGGAAAATGAAAAGCACCAAAACACTAACTAGCTAGCCAGCAATAAACACCAAAAATAAAAAGGTAGCTAGCTATATACACATACTGTGTTGACGAGTGAGTGTGACATGAACCAACACATATATCATGAAAACAACCATCCCTAGAGTCTAGAGATTAAGCTGTTCGTCAAAGAGACATGAATTGCTTTGTATGACACACTGCCTGAATGTTTGAAAACTCGTTGAGAAGTAAAAAATCATGTTTGAGACGTGAAAACTATAACTATTAACTTCGCAGTAAACATCCAGAAACACATCTAGGATGTGGAACCAAACACTCAATATGCACGAAAGAGTGGTGAATAACTGAATATCTATCACACCTTGTATGTCCCATGGCTCGAGCTTGTTGAGATCAACGTCACGAATCACGTCAAGGTCAATCTTCTCATAGGAGACCTTCTTCCTCAAGTAGTACTGAAGAAGCTCCTCTTCAGTTGGATGAAACCTGAAGCCAGGAGGGACTTGAGATTGTCCATTCACTGATATGCTCATGTTTTCCGGCATTCAGGTGGTTAAACCAAGAGAGTGATCGATGATAGATAGCTAGCTAGCAAGAAGAGAGAAACTAGATAGAGAGTGGTTCTAGATATTCACCAGGGACCCAAAGAAAAAGAGAGAGAGAGAGAACACATTCAAAATGGGTACACTACAAGGAAGAGGATATGAAAGAAAGAAAGAAAGATAGATGATGAGGTGGTGATGTGTGTACTGGAATGAGTATGTAAAGGGAGACTATATATATGTGCTATGGGACAGAAAGGACCAAAGGATACACAGCATGGAATTAATTTATTAAAAAAAAGAAAATGAATTTGTTTGTTTTAAAGGTTGAAGAGACACCAGACACCAATAACTTGGGTATATGGTTTATAATTTATATAATGAAAATGAAAAATGTGGGGTTAGTTTTACTATGCTCCGAGAAGTGCCACCTACCAAGAAAGATGGAGGAAGAGAGTTTAAATGTTGAGGAAAAAAATGTGGGTGGGGGCCACGTGTATGCGGGTATCACTTTGGGGCCCCACAAGGTTGGACGTTGTGGGCAACTTAAGAAGAGTAAGGGCGCACGCCCACATCCACAACTACGACCTCTGACCTTAAAATCTCCATGGAAAAGCACCTCTGAAACAACCATGGACCATGGCAAAAAATTCACCTAGCTATTATTACTCTCTCTTTTCTCTCTAGAGATTACAGCTCTCTCTCTTTACCTTAACTTTTATCCCTTTCTCTTTCATGTTTGGCTTGGGCAACCACCGCAACAAGAAAAATAAAATAAATAAATTAAAATACAAAAAAGAATGTCTAGTGTAGGACCCGGGAAAAATGAAAACAAGAAAAATGTGATGCATGGTAACATGCAAGTTGGAAAAAAGTTGCTTATGTAAAAAATTGGGGTTTTATTTCGTTTTTGTTTTTTGGCATTGTCATGTTGTGTTTCATACACATACATCATACTTTGTCTCTCTTGCCCACCCTGCAGCTTCTTGCTTTCATGATTTCTTGGTTATTTTCTCCCCGTCTCTTAGTAGTTGTCACACAGAAATTAATGTCGGAAACATGTAATCCTTGTCTTGATTGCCATATGTGAATTTTATTTATCGGAGCAGAGCATTGAAGCTTTTTAGTCTAGCTTACCACTCTCTTCATCTTAATTTCAAATATCTGTCCAAGTCTTAACTAATATATATATATAAGTTTATCAAGCTTCTCGAAAGAATGTATAAGAATTCGCGTGAAGAAATAAAAAAAAATCAAATTGGACTTGTGATAAAGCAAGAAGTTTATATTATTTTGTTTCATAATTTAAAAATAAAATGATGCATTAATTACTTGGTTAATTTTTTTAAAAAAACTTAGATGATATTCTATATTTCAATTCATCCTTACCCCATGTATTCATGTACTTTTGCCTACGAGAATAATTGAGAACCTCTCCCAAGGATCCAAATTTTTAGTCTTTCTTCTACGCATATTCACATGGTTAATTAGCAATCCAGAGCCGTCAGATAAAGATCGAATACTCATATTTAATCTTGATATATAAATTATACTTAAAATATGTATTTGAGATCCACACCATCCAATTTTAATCGATGATTGCCAACATAGTGACTGAATGAATGTGTGGAAAATTAATGCGAATGCACCTAATCTAGTTCACTGCCAATAGAGTACTTCTACATCCTTAACATTACATAGATCTCTCAACTCGCTAACTCATTCTTATTACTTAAGGTTTCACTTATTAGTTCGTACTGTAATATCAATAACACGATTTAGAAGACTTTTTTTATAAGATTTTTAGACATTAAGAATATTTAGTAACAGGGAAAGGAAAATATTGCGCAGTTCTTTAGTATGAATTAATGATCTAGTGCATGGATATAGAGTTTTGAAACCTCAATATAGTAGTACTTAAGTGATCATAATTATTACCTATTCCATCCAATATACTAGTATTTTGGATTGGATTTCTCGATCGTAGACTTCTTGTGTTGATATAGTTGGGGTACTGAGAGAGAGCTCCCTGTAAGCTGATCACTAAGGTGCCATAGGTAAACCCTTGAGTGTTGTGTTGAGTACTACAGTGAGTAAAATCTACCATCTACTTAAGGCCAACAGATCGAGTGAAACTATCATGACATATATTAGACCTTAAAAGAGGTAAAAATATTATGGGTCTGACTGAGGTAATATGAAATCTTAACGTACATATGGGACCTTAAAGTTATGATATTCTCTCATCTAACAAGTTAGGTACACTTGGTATTGGTTTTAAAGAAATACTCACTATTCTAAAGATCTATTAGAATGTTAATAAAAAATATAAATATTGTTTCTCCAAAGTAAGTTAAATATATGTGTTTGGTTGATGTAGTTTTGAATAAATAATCCCTTTCTGTCATCTTATTTTATTTCATAATAATATTTTCTGTTTCATTTTTTTATTAGTTCGATCAATTTTTAATTTTTTAAATGAATTTCACGGTTTAAAAAAGTTTAACTAATCACCATGAGTTATAGTCCGAACTCGGAAATCACCCATATAATATTATAGGATTGGAGCAGAATTAACTGCTATGAAATGTATGATTTAAAAAACAAACAAACTATATATGTATACAACCATACATAAGATATAATTATTTTTCTTCCCTAAACCTTGTTTAAAACTCAAATAAGCTTTATATCTAGATTAACCACATAAATCTGATTCGGTAAAAAAAAAACATAAATCTGACAAAAAACTCTGGTCATCCATCGTTTCAATTTAACATGGAATAACGTGGAGTGATTAAACTATCATTTCTTACAAGCAGTTAGTTGAATTATGTTTTACTGTATGTAACGTACATGAATTATAACTTACAACCTCTATCATTGTTACATATTACCATCGTGAGCATCACTGTCGCAATATTATACCACAAAAACGCAAAAACAAATCACCACCGTTACTTGACCGTGTTGCGTCAGCATGCAGCCACCCTCCTTTCTTCTTGATCACCCGTAAACGGCCAATCGCCAGTTGCTGTTGTCTTCCCTTGACCACCTGCTTTCGCGTATGCTATAAACTGATTAGAAGATGGGTCAATTAATTGTATTTTAAATGTTACGATCGTTTTTGGTCATAATAACAGAGTGAAAATGAGCTACAGATGACGACCATATATATATATATATATATATATATATATATATATATATATACACATATGCAATTTGGTTCAACTAATAATGCTTCCTTTTCTCTTTTTAAAACTGAACCTTTTGAGCAGTACCTTATTTGGCACTCTTCACTGTTGATTAATTTAAGCACAAAGTCTCAGGGCATTAATAAAAAAGTAACTAATCATGGGGGTATATGTTATCTTGCTGATAAAAAATTCAATACTAGTAATTAACTAATAGCAAATGGTCTGCGTCATTGTGATTACTTCGCGAGTATTAACAGATGAATTAGGTAGACAATAAATCCGGTTATTCTTCAGAAGGTATTTTAGATTGCTTTTTTTTTTTTTTTGGTAGTGCACGCTAACAAAGAACAAAGAAGTAAGAAAAAATAAAAAGAAAAATTTACACTCTCAAAAAGGGCAACCCCATGACATCCACCATTAGCAAACGACTCATGTCAGAAGGCGGAATGTACAAATCCAGGAACAGCACTCCAGAACTAGGGCCTAACTTAGCAATGAAGTCAGCACATTGATTTCCCTCCCTAAGGGTGTGCTTGAAACCTAATTCCAATCCTCTCTGGTAAAATCCTTTATTTTAAGACTGCTTGATAACAGTTAATCAATATTTGAATATTTAATTAAGTAGTCCTGTGAAATAAATATGAAATTTAAATGGTGCTTTCGTTAATTATTAAAAAAAATAATCTTACAATACTTTTTTCCAAAACTATCACTACATTCGACTATATTTTAGTCAAAGTTACATTTAGCATTACTCATGTCAAGAATGACAGTACTACTTAGCGTTGGCTTGAGTAACTCTAACTTAACAATTAGATTGATCATAATTTCGCTACGTGGAATTAGTGAAGGCTATCGTTCTTTAGTTTAACTTGTTTTTAAATACTGGTACTTGCATTGTATGGATCCTCTCGACGCACGAGACGTAATATTGTAATTAATATTAATTTTAATAATAATAAGTATAGAAATTTTGTTAATTGTTTGAAATTTGTAACACATAGGATAAAAACACACGATGTTCGTAAAAATCAATTAACTTTTTGACAAACAAAGTACTGAGATAATATACAGTATATTCATCACTTTTCCTTAAGGTCAAGCTCTATCTCATTAAAGATGGACTCTCGCTAAGAACCTCGTTTTACAACTCTCTTGTTAAGAGGAAGGTGAATACTATGGACAAATTTCTCGTGTGTTATGAGAAATTTAAGAATATGAAAGACAATTAGTTGAAGACAATTATTTAATGTAACTTAAGATGCGCTTTGACCATCTCTCACTAAATAAGTTATTGAGACAAAATTCGTCCATAAACAATTTTAATGGTGACAACCATTCAAGAAATAAATCATAAGTTATCTAAATTTAGCTACTAATGATTGCCTTGAGATATGCTTTAAAATATAAGACTTAGTTCAAAAGGATGAAGAAAGGTATGAAGTGTCAACCTATGGATGAAGTTTTCCAAACATAGATTCTTCATATATAATCAGAAATAGAAGTACCAAATAAAGAGATATTAGAAGTTGGAAAGACATTCATGCTTTCTAAGTCAAAGCCCTAATATCAAAGGTTGTATATGACTAGAAGCATGTTTTTGGGGGTAGTTTTAGTCAAAGACTAGACGCCATAAGCTACATATGACTAGTGTATCATCAAAAGATACGTTGTAAAACAGTTGAATGAAGACATAAGAGTCTACACTATTCAAAAACACACACCAAAGGTCTCAAGTCAAAATTCATGCACTATTGGACTAAAACAATGGTTTTGAAGTAGGAATTTCTCTAGAAAACTTGAAGAAATTCACAAGAAGGGAACTTGAAAACATCAACAAGTCCTTAATAGAACAAGCAACCAAAAGATTGAAGCACTATAGTAATTATAAACATCTCCAATAGACATGTTGCAAAATAATTTTTAGAAAACATCCTATGACAAATCTTAATAAGGAACCACTAAGACCACATAACAAGCACCACCAACAGATACATTTAAATTTGAAATGTTCAAGTTGTTGACAATGAAAGAGTAGAGTAGAGAAGACAATCAACTTCAAAAGACATTCAAGCTATAGAAGACTTGGAGGAGAAGACAAAAGCTAACGGCCAACTCTCTTAACTTGGATAACTCATACAACATTTGAATCCTACTTCCAACAACGATAAAAGACTAGCTCCAAGGCTTATATAAGGAAGCAAATTCGAATAAGCAAAGTGTAAGGAGGAGTGCCAAATAGAAAGGAAAAGATAAAAAAAATGTTAGCTAAAAAATATCCCTTATCAAAAGAATCTTCTTTATCCAAAACACTCTAGGTTAGAGCCAAAAACCAATTCGAAAGAATACATGTATGCAAACATCTTCATTAGAGGAAACACAATAAAGCGTATCCTGAAATTTTAATTAGTTTGTCCGTCCCTTCAGGATAGAGGGAAGAATTCAGAAGAGTAATAAGAGGATTACTGCTTCTAAAGTTTGTGTGAACATAACAAATGTTGTGTGAGTCAAGTAGCAGTGTTTGCTATTTAGGTGTGAAACCTAGGGAAACTTTTAGAAATAATACTTAGGAAGAGCCTATAAAGGCTTAGAAAATACTAGGTGAAGAGCTTGCAAAGGCTTGAGAGGTTTAGAATATTGGATCATGGATTAACCTAACAATGGATGCAAAGTGGAACTTGGAGAAGTTTAGAATACGGAGTGTAAGAGCTTGTGGAGACATTAGAAGAAAGAATACCACGAGTGTGGTGAAAACCTAAAGGTTTAGGTACTAAACATAACTCAGATCGAAAAGAACTAGTCTAATTTTTGTATTGTATCATTCTTTATTCGTTTACTTATACTTGTTGCATATTCATTTTATTTTTTGAAAAAACTTGTTTTACAAAAGTATAAATATTTTATTCAAAGGTTTTTACGAAATAGTTTTAAGGTTCAGAGGAAGCTGCCTAGTTTGCATCAAACAAGTTACTAAAACAAAATTTATGAAGAACAAAAGCTTTGATTTTTAAACTAGCTTATGAAGAAGTATTTAATTTTTTTAACTTGGAAGTTATATATTAGAAGTTTAGATATGTTTTTTATTCTTAATAGATATTTGATTTTTGTGTTTGTTTCCTAATAAATTTTTGTTTTGCATTGAGTCCCTAATAAAATAATATTTTTATTTTTTATTCTTGATATTTTGTTTTAGTCTCTCATAAATTAAAAAAATTGTGTTTGTTTCCTAATAACTTAACAAATTTTATTTTAGTTTGTATTAATAACAAATGAGAAATATTTATCATGGATCAAATATAAAATATGTTTATTTATTAAGGGCTACAAATAAGTGTCGATGACAAAAAATAAAATTATTTTTTTATTAGAGACTAATCGCAAAACAAAAATTTGTTAAAAATCAAATTCAAAATCGAATATTTATTAAGGATCAAAAAATATTTAAGTCTATATTAGATTATCATTTTATCCAAGAACATTAGAAGGAAAAGTCTTGCGTCTAACAAAACTTTTATTTCCAAACAAGAATTAGTTTGGCTTGGGAAGGATAAATCAGAAAGCAAGTTTTATTTATACAAAAAAGGCCAAGTTGATCAATTTAAGAGTCATTCAATCACATTCTAGTGACCTATCCACTTCATAAGCATGTGATCATATCCTTCTTAGGTCTTGACAAGTGTCATGAGTAGAAAAAACTTTTGATTTAATAAATAATACTTTTAATTATGATATTATATTTATAATTATATGTTATATATATATATATATATATATATATATATATATATATATATATATATATATATATATATATATATATATAATATCTAAATTTAAGCTTTATTCTTTTATTTTACAATGTAATTATACATATTGTTAAAATTGATATGTTACATTAGAAAGCCAATATTGGTTGAGTTTTATCTTGAATATATCAGGTTTTGATCGAGATGGATCCAAATTTAGATAAATGACATGCTCAAAATGACTTAATTATATTTTGTAGTTCCTTATGTGTGAGTCAATTTTTTATTCCTTCAAATTTGAAGTTATCTTTTTTAGTCTATAAACTTCACAAAATGTTCTTTTTTTGTCTTTATGTAAAGTGAGTCAAATAGAAAAATAAGAGATTCACAATTTTTGATATTTTTTGTTGTCATAATTTGATTTTTTATTTTATATTTTAGAGTACAATTTTCTGGTGATTTGAAATTATCAAAATCAAATGAATAAAAAAATTAAAATAATTTTTAAAGCTATTAATTATAATTTGTTACTGACTTAATTATGACAGTTTTTAATCAAAAAAATGTACTTTAAAATGTAAAATAGAAAATCAAATTTTGATGACAAAAGTTATTACAAATTATGATTTTCTTATTTTATGTTTGACTTGTCTTGTGCAAAATGATTAAAAATAATTTCTTATGAATTTCAAGGATTAAAAAAATAACTTTAAATTTAAAGTACTAAAAATAAAAATAAAAAAACTCAATTTTAAAGAATTAAAAACATATTTAAACCCTCAAAATTTTGGATTAGATACTAATTGCACACACACTAATACTAATTGCACCAATGACAGCCAAATTAACTCTAGAATCGATCTCTGAATTTTACTGTGGTCAAAACAATTTGAAAGCTATGGAAATGATGTTTACATTTGGTTTATATATCAACAGAGAATAGGGTTATACTTACTAATATATACCATTGTCATTCGATCTGTACAGTGATTTTCTTCTTTTGTATTTTTTTAAGGCTTATCTAATCATATTTACAATTTTAGACATACTTAAGAAAACAATTATAAAAATACTCTTTATTTGGTGGGACAAACTTTTTTTGTTTGAATCGAGGAATATCACCTTGTACGTAAACCTATTTAACCATTTTCTCCTTGTAAACGCATACATGTGCCCAATAACAAGAAAGCTTACAAAGAAAGAGACATTATTCGACTTTAGTGCAAAAAATTTATATCATAAAACAATATCTTATTTTCGAAAACATTTAAGACTGATTATTGCGATAAATTAAAATACAATGGCGTGATAGCAGAGTGCCTTGACGTAGTGACATAACAACAAGAATTATAAAGCACGATGTTTATTCCCCAAGTAATTGCGTATCTTGAACTTTAAATGGTTTTGTTATGCCTGGATACGGTCATACAAAGACACATTATATGCATTAGTTGTAGTTCACTTTCTTTGTAACGTCATCAATTGTGAAAGAAATGTATTTAGTTAGGAAAAGTCCACAGGTCACAGCACTAATCATTTTCATACTGCTCTAAATTCTCTGACCCTAATCATTAGTTTTTTTTTCTGATAGACGATGGAGCAACCACTTTTAGTTACTAACCGGCACTTATATTGGTCATGATATTTGATGTCCATATCTTTTTAAATTTTCATATATATTTGCTTTCCTTTATGGCATCAATTATTTTTTATATATGGCCTAATACTGGTTATTTTATTTGTTAGTTGTTACATAGGAGGTCAGGCAAACAACATGAAGATCGACACTTAGTACGTTTAAATTATCAAGAGTGCATTTTGTTAGAGGATAAAATGAAGAGTCTGGTCTTATAAAAAAAAAACTTCAAAGTTATAACTGCTGATTAAAAAATTAATTGAATAACTTTTAACAATTTATAGATTTATTATATAGATATTTATATTTGATAACAATCACAATCATTAATTTTTTAATTAATATAATTTTGCAATTCACTTTTTAAAATGCATTCATCACTTTAAATGATACAGTTTTTAAAGAATTCACGATAATAAATACAATAAGTTACGAGATACTATCATTATTGAAAAAAAATTATGTATCCTTATCTTTTTTGTTTCATCCCTCCAATGGGTTTCCTAACCGCGCAATTAGTTTGTCAAATTACATTAGAGAAACATGATTCCAACTAGTATTTGGGTTGAACTTGTGTAATCATTAATCATTCAACATGATTACACTAAAAAGAAGATATTAATTTCAACCACTACAACCAGCAGCATAAAAACAATATGACATATCACCAATATTCACAGAACCTAGAATATATATACTATTTCTCTGCATTTGCTGGTAATATAAACAATGATTTTAAGAGGTAGCTACTAGCTAGTCCTTCCGAGCAAAAATACTAACATTTTTGTAAAAAAAATAAAATAAAACATGCGTATATATGTTTTCTTATCTCATTTTGACATATAAATTAAGTTTTCCATAATTTAAAGTAGTTTTTTTTTTTTCGTTTACTTTTGTACAATTAATAGGTGCAAGAAACAAAATAAGAATATGGTGCACCATTTTATTAGGTAGTGTGGAAATGAAACGAACAACTCCGGTCCTCCTTGAATTTTACAAAGATTGAAATCAATTTATGGGAAAGTTGTCAAACTATAATTTAACCTTTCCTCGTTAATTAGAAAAGGAAACATCATTGATCTCCGACAACCTAGAAGTCCAAACTAGACGACAAAAACAGCAACCACAAGTTGTTACAGTGCTGATATGTGTGATCCTAAGTGGCTATTTCTAATATCATTTGGTAGAAGAATATACAACTCTGCCGCCAGCACTAATTGCACTTTCGACTAGAAAAAAATTATTACTCCAATTGAAAAATTGAAACCTTTGCTGTTAGGGTAGTTAGTAATGTGACACAGTGCCCAAATGACAGGGAAAGAATGAGAGAGAGTGAACGATATATAGTGAGTTTGTTAGAGTTTCTTCCACATATTTATCATATATTGCACCTATCTATCTAGAGTTGAATAATCTTCACTGAAACGAATTAAACGCTTACATCTAAAAAATATTACCAAAAGCTACCTTATTTACAATTCACTATAATTCCAGTTAATAATATCTGTCTAAATTAGTAACTATTTTCTGTTGCTTACTGTATGAAAAATCTTTTTCTTTGTGAAAGTTAAAATGATTTTAGATATTTTTCAAAAGAAAACAGTTTCCTTTATTTAGTGAAAAATATTCCTTCTAGAAATATTATACTCACGGGTTAAAAGAAAACAACATTTTTATTCAATCTAACCAGGCGAAAATATCTTCATTTTAAAAAAAGAAAAGTTGTTTTTTTGAACAAAGTCAAGAATAAAAGAATCTTTAAAATGCTTATTAAGTATTTAAAAAAATATGTATTTATCATTAAAAAGATTCCAAATCTCATATGATTTTTCTGCAAAAACAAACGGACTTAATTCAAAACTCAGATATGGCGTTTATAGTGATTTCAGAAATCTATAGTTAAAAAAGTAGTGGAAGGGGTGGTAGCTAGGTTACCTAGCTATTTTTGCATGGGAAGCAACATTTCATATTGGTGCTTGTTGTATGGTTGGGAAGGTCGTACTCAAGGTGAGATGTCAATATAAAGTGTATTCGGTAATGTTAACTAAAAAGCTTATTTCACTAATTAAAAAGTTTGTTTAAGTAAAATAAACATGTTTAGCAAAAATAACTGTTTCAAAAACACAGGTTATTTTCAACGTTTTAAATTAATTTAGTGGGATGTAAAATTAGTCAACATGAAAAATAGATATTTTTTAGAATAATTATGAAAAAATTTCGACACACTACTAAAAAAAAATAATTTTAATATTGTCTCTTTTACATTAATTTTTGATAAAATCACTGTTAATAAAAACACAATAACATATTTATAAATAATATGAGTTCATTAATATTAATTTTTCAAAAATTAATGTTATTGGGTCAATTTTAACATCAATTTTTAGAATTAATATGTAAGAAGTATTTACTTTTTATATCAATTATGATTATAATTAATATAGAAAGTTCTCCTTACCTAAGTTCTAACCACAATTAAAGTAAAAAAATAATTTTTATATTAGTTATGATAACAACTAATGTAGAAAGTCTTTATTTTTATAAAAGAAAACAATACAACTCATTCTATCCATATAAAGCACTTTATTTTTGGTAAAATATATTCATACAATATACAATATACCGATTCAAAAACTAAAAATTAAGAAGAGGAAATACATATAGAAAAATGCAAAACAATTTTACTTCATCATATGGTCCAAATATGAGAAATTTGACATATATATATAGCAATGTCAAGTCTTTTCTCCAAGTTAGCTTGATTTTCATGTTCCACAATTTTGTTATTATAAACCTTTCTCTTGGAAAATATGTAGTAATCTCTGTTAAATCTTCAATCTATGCTTTGAAAGAAATTAAAGCTTTAACAAAGATGATTAAGTATAACCCAATTTGAAGGTTCGTGATGACAAAAAATGTGGAACAAAAAATAGATAAGAAGATAAACTAACTTGTAGGAAGGTATTGATGTTTCTATTAAATCAAACAAAAATAAAGTGCAGAGATAGGTTCCCCGCATGTAGCCCGTGTATATAACCAGAAAATAGAAGGTTCATGTGCTCTTCAAATAATGTTATTGTTAATTTCCTGAGCCTTCAAACATTACTCCCACACACCTCCTACAAGAGACAAACAAGGATGGTGTTTGAAAATATTGCAAGATAGAAATAACGAGAGAGGGAGAGAGAGAACATTCCCTCATGAAACTAGGGTTTGAATAAAAGACAAGCACATTAATAAAGAATGTAAACATTAGATGAAATAAAAAAAATGATAGAAGAAGATTTAGAAATATGAAAATTAAAGATGGATATAAAAAGAAAACATAGATTAAAGTCATATTTACATAAGAAGATTGAGGGGTAGGCATGACAATATGACAGATTTAGCTCGTGAATTCATGTTCTCTTTCTTTTCTTTCAGTTTCTAAAATTGAATTCATGATAGGCTTTGAGAATTGAATTAGGGTTAGATTAAGATCGATTAATCAAATTGTGAGATTATTTAATTGATTGATCACATAAGTCAATGCGTAATTGTGTCTAAATTCGTGTTAATTAGGAAATGTGATTGTGTTTTTAATTTTCATGAATGCATGTCAGATGCCAATTTAATGGAATTTGTGTTGGCACGAATTCAAAATCCTCTTTGAGGCTGTGATGATTCTGTTACAATATTTTAATCATTGGATTGATGATTTTTTCCACTGAGTTCTGTTTTTTTGTTTACTGTTATTATTCAACAATTTTGCAATTTAAAACAATTAATTAAGATCAAAGCTCAGTTGAATTTGAACCTTGAGAGAGAATGACTTATGCATGCTATCCCTATGTGGCAAATTATATGGGGAAATTATTTGTTTTTGGTAGTAACCCGAGAGTGGTATCATCAACCAATCCTACCTCACCTTCAACCCGATAGGTTGACGGGGTTAGAGCAAGATGATGAATTGAATTACTTAACTAACCTCACCATTTTCTACCAGATTAACTAGATGGGTTCAACCCGTGTTGTCACTCTTAGTCGAAAAGCACTATATTACTAATCTGGTAAGAAGGATTGAACACATAATTATCAAAATTCATTTTTATATAATTTTTTTTCAAAAATAATATAAATTCATTTGCATTTTGCATTTCAATTTTTAAAAATTATAAATGAAAATAGAACTAAAAAATTGTTATCCTAAATGATAAATGATTTGAAATAAATTTAAATATGAAAATTTATAATTACTGTAAAATTTAGTTATAAATTCTCAAATCTTAGTAAATTATGTAATTATTTCTTTCTCTATTGTTTTTCATTTTCTTAGGTAATTTAATAGCTGCTAGTTTTATCAAATGATTTTATTTTTAGTTCACACTCACACATAAAAATTATATTTTAATAAAAATTTGTAATAAACAAATACTTTTTTACATATAAATTATATTTTTTTATTATTGATAAATAATTGATATTGTGGCACAAAGTCTTTTTAAAGATAAAAAAGGATTCAATATTTGTAACTGTTGATAATTTTTATTAAAATTATTGAAATTTAATTTAGAGATAAATATAAAAAATAATTTGAAAAATATAAGAAGTTAAGAAATATTTTTAAATATATTCTCATTGAAGAAAAACTTTCAAAAACACATTTTTTTAAAAAAATAACTTTAAAAAATATTATTTTTTATAAGAAAATTTCATTAAAAAATTTAAAATAACTACTGTAATTTATATATCTATTAGAAGATATGTTAAGCAAAATGAATACAGAATCTGCTATCAATGTACTTAATATAGTATATTTCATAAATAAATGTAAGTTGGTCATAGTATGGGTCTATGGGATCGGAATTGGGAACCATATGAAAGCCAATTAATAGTTAGATGCCTTCTCAATAATGCACTAGTACTGCGACAGATCACATCTGTATGATTAGTAACAATTTTCCTTTAATATGGTTTTTGTCAATCCCACATCTGAATGATTTAGCTTGTGATTCCATTCGTAACAATTTGACTGTTAGAAGGGTGGGGGCAACCAAAATTATAAGCACAAATATGTGTCTCAATTTTCAATCTGTCACGTGGAAAATTACGATGTGTTATGCATTAAATAAAACTCTTTTCAGTGCAATATAATTCTCTCCCAAATGGCCGGTACCAGGCCTCAGTAATTGGGTGACACAGTTTAATAAATTTCGAGTAATTCTTGTGAGTATATGCTTTTTTTAAGTGACTGGTGAGTATATGTTTGTTAGAAACTACGTCTGATTTTAACTATAAGTAAAAATAATATGGATTGCTTCAAAATATAAGTAAATTTTAATTAATTTAAACTTATTTAATGAAATCATTTCTTTAACATTCTCCATTTAATTGGAAATTTATTTTTAGTAATTTTTTATATTCTAATATCAAAGTTAAAAAAAATTATTT
This sequence comes from Glycine max, assembly GCF_000004515.6. Lineage (NCBI taxonomy): Eukaryota > Viridiplantae > Streptophyta > Magnoliopsida > Fabales > Fabaceae > Glycine > Glycine max. The sequence goes on along the minus strand of NC_038243.2, from coordinate 4,300,864 downwards.
TAAATGATATTAACTAACTTTATTAATTAATTAGTGTAATTTTTTTTATATTTGATATCGAAGAGATTAGAGACAACTAATCAATATTTAAAATAACATTAAAATAGAACTTACTGGCATTTTTTTTTTTTACTTATTTGTTAGTTGTGATTAAATTGCTTCTAAGTTCATATGCTAGAATTACTCATAAACTTGGAGGAGTTTTTCTTTAAAATTAACATAATATTTTGGGATTTAATTACTTTTTGCAGGACGAAAATTTCTTTAGATAAAAAAATGTAAGAAGTTCTAACAATATTTTTCACATGGTATACATATATAAAATAAATCAGTAAATTTTTTAAATTTTAAACTGATCATTTTTTAATTAGTGACTATATTTTAAAATTTTTTCTCTAAAATAAACTTTAAACCTAAAATTTGAAATTTTGATTTTATATAAATATTAAAAGCATATATTATGATTTTTTTTACTAAACCTAATTAGTGGCTTTAAGTCATAAAGTCAGGTTCTCAACTCCCCATCTTTCTAAAGTCAGGTTTTTGCAGTTTTGAACATATAATTATGTCTAATTTTATGACTATATAATAATCCTCCATATGAGTTATTACTAATTTGTAAGATATGAAAATCCTCCTCCTTCCCGACAAAAAACAAAAATGAAAAACCTCCTCCTATTTCGATTTTTCAGCCTGAGTGTTTCTTTACCTCAAAGGATTTTTTTTTTATCTTCTTTGGAATATTAGGCCTTATTTACACACACACACACGTGAGCTACCCCATTTACTCACCAATAAAAAAAATTCAGTGATTTACTTTTCTGTTTCATTATAGAAAGTAATTAATGAGGAAGCGCTTCATATATCGCGTAAAGATATATTAGTTTTGGATCACTACGGATTAACAGCATATAATTATAATTTATATATAAATATAAATTTTTTTTCCCGTAAAATTGGAATGAAACAGAATCATACAGGATAAATGAAAGAAAAAAAGCTAAATACATTTTTGTCAAGCTGTGAATCTTCATTAGAAAATGTGATAAACGACAACAAGATCAAGAGATAACATCTATTTGGCATGGACTCAAATCAATAATCTTTATTTAGTCAGTGTGTAAATATATTTATACAATTGAGGATTCTTCCTTCATTTTTTTATTCAATTTTTTCTCCTAAAACAATCACATCATATATTATATATTCTTAATATTAATAATACATCATATATAAGACACATCATATTATTTATATATTGCCGATAAAAAAATATTATTTATCTATTATATTATACTAATTATATATGATAACATCCTCGTAGAAAAGCAATATAGATTATACAATAATAAAACAATATATTATAATATAAAAATAAATAATATTGTAATATTTATGTCTAAAACATAAATATTATGATTTTTTCATTAATTTGAATTCTTTTTTCTTTTCAACTCATTTGCAATCATTTCTTTCATCAATTTTCCTATTCATCTACTTAAGTTTTTATTTTTATTTTTTGAATTTTTTTTCTACTATTTCTCTACTCATTTGAATACGTCCCCATTATTTAAATTATTTTCCCACCCTAAATCTTCTGTTTTTCCCTCATTTCCATGCTCTTTTTCATAAATTATTCATGAATTGGAAAATTAAATTCATTAAAATGTAACACGTTAGAACAAAACTTTAATTTGTAGAAGGACATTATTATTTTCTTATACATGAATTGGATAGAGATGGAAAAGATGAAAAAGTAATTTCAATCTATATTTGATATCTACGACAATTTTATCCAGCTCGCAACTCTTCCCAGGAACAAGATTTGCTGAGGGAACAAGAAATTTTCCTGTTGTCATCAATCTCCCGCAGCATAGTACCCCACCATTATACCAAACAGACTGGTAGACAATTGCCAGATCACGTGATATTAACTAGGTTATAAAAACATGTGCAAACAAATAATGAAGTTAAGAAACACAAATTAAAAATCATATTATTATTATTATTAAAATCGCTGGTAAAAAACCGAAATAACTTAGTTATAGTGAGCATATAGAAACTAAATGAAATATGTTTGTTATTTTTATACATATATTTATAAAACACTTTCCTAAATTTTCATTTTTGAGAGAAAAAGTATTATTATTATTATTATTAAATGTTTTGGACTAATTGATATGATAAAATAATTAGTTATAATTTATTATAATTTAAATTCAAATTATAAATATATTTAAATTCAAGTTATAGATATCTTAGAGTTCTCTTTGCTTTTTCGTAGCTCGATCTCTATTAAAGGCAGTAATAATCTACACTCCGAATGGATTCACAGATATATTTTTATAATAGGAACATAAGTAGTTGACATAGTTGCTTAATTATAAAAAAAAAAAGAGTAAAGTTAAGCATATGGAATCATGCTTTTATCGACATATCTCAAGCTTATGTATTACTAAACCAATTATTTGGAGTTGTTTACACTTTCATTTATTATTGTAAATTTAAATTGTCTATTTGTACCTAAATCTGCTTCATTAGAACTGCGAACATAAGGCAATCTTCAATAATTGAATGAAAGCAACAATTAATTATGTTGTCATGTATAATAACATTATAAGGGAGGTGATCGACCCCCTCTCTTCAGTTTAAGATTATTACATTTCAAATCGATATATATATATATATATATATATATATATATATATATATGGAGTGTCCCAGGAAACATATACAGGACAAATTAATTCATGATTCACCAAGCTGTCCCTTCATGCAAGAGGCCGCTGTATTATTACAAATTAAATAAATACGTACAAAACAAAAAAAAGGTTTTCCATGCATGCATGAGAGATCAGCTGGACAATGTAAAGCAATTAATTAATAAGATAACTCATTATTTTGTATGCCTCTTTTGCGGTTAAACCCAACTTTTTCCTTTTCCTTTTTCTTACTTCTTTAAAATGCGTCAAAACTTTGAATTATGTCATAAGTTAAACACAGAAAAAGAGAGAACCTAACTTTGTAGGATCATGATAAAAACATGGTGTTGGGGAAATTAATTACTCACCGACGAAAAGTCTAGATGTCTATTCCTAATTTTATCAATTAATTTATATAATAATTCGAGAGTCAGGAAACTAATATTCAACGAAGATTGATAATATCGTTTGACGTAGTGTTCGAATGAACGCGTGTTTACTTAAAATTCTATGTTTTGGATGCAGTATAACAATTTGATGCATTGATATTAGACATAAAACTAATGTGTTTCTGTTTTTCTAATTATTTTCGTGTAACAAACCACAATCATAGACCACAATAGTTGTGAGACAGTCATTCTTTATTCGGAATCACTCAAAATTTCAAAGGTTAAAGCCTCTATTGGCAGTGATATCCCACCAGATGCTAGGTGAGGTTTTACATTTTCCCTTTCCCCCTAGTTTCGTGCTTGTCGCAGCAAAGAATGTGCTTTACTACTTGGAGACCTATTTCAAATCTCATAAGGCATCATAAAGGAATGTTCAAGCACAACTTAAATCAATTTATTCTAGACTTAATTACCTTTTAATCCATGTAGTTGCAACAACTTTTCTTTTTAGTTCTTATATATAATTTAAATATTTTATTTTAGTCTTTATAGTTGAATTTTTTTAACCCTTCTAGTCCTTGTTGTTTAAAGTCACCTAACGCTGTTACATCTATATTCTTTAAAACCGCTACAAATTAAATTGAAAACTAGCAATGTACAACAACTGAAAAGATTTTGGTGGTTATTAACCTTTATAAATTAAAAAATAAAGTTTTTTTTTTCCCTTCATCCCCCGTCAAGGAGTTTTCTCTCTCCTTCTAATAGCTTCCAAAATGTCTATCACACATTCCGACCATTCTGTGCACCCTCTTCCATCATCTCAATGGAGACTTCTCAACACCCCATACTGGTGAAGATCATGACCTCTTTTGATGACCCAAACTTTCGCATGACATCACTAGTGTGTTGTTCATGGTGGGAGGCATCATCGTGGCTGCTGCCAAATTGGATTAAAACTCATGGGCCAACTTAACTCACCATGGGTTTGGGTTAAAAAATAAGTCTTTTATAGTAATCACAAAAAACTAACATGACCCACGAGGTAAAATCCATGGTGGACCGAGTTAGCTTGCAAGTTTGTCTAAATACCTAAAAAAAAAACCCACTTTTGTTCCTCACTTACTTATTATGCTGGAATTTGTAAAAAAGAAAAAAATAAAAAAGAAACTCACTTCAGTCTTCTGAGTTTGGCATTCAATTATTGTTTCAAATTTCCAGAAAAAATTATTGCTAGACATTAGTAAGTTTCTTCAAAAACAAAA
>NC_038243.2:4282993-4287844 GCF_000004515.6 Glycine max | reverse complement strand
TTGGAGCATAAGTGTGAGGTGAAGTCTCACATTGAGTGGAAATAAAAAAGTTGAGCACCATATAAGTGAGGAGAAAATCCATAAATCTGAACCTTAAGGTTTTGGGATAAAGTGTGTTGTCAAGTTTTCTTATGTAGTTGCTCATGACTCATTGGTATAAATCTCCCCGGAGGACATGTTTTAGGAACGATCACCTCACGGTTTGTCAACCTCATTTATTGAAAAAGAAGAAGGAAAAATTAAACAAAATTACATATCATTTTAGTTGATAATATTGTATTCATTAATAACTTTGAGTTTCATTTATAATGTTCTTGTTATTTAAAAAAAAAGTGAAAATGAAAGCAAGATGTTACAATTTGATTCCTTTTTTCATCATGATTTTGGTGCGGATTATTTACAAATTTTGTTGATCATTATTATTTGTCAGAAAATCTGACTAATCATTCTTAAGATTTTTTCTCTTATTATTTACATTTTTTTATTATAAAACTTGAACCCAATATTTTATTTAAGGAAACAAAATCCAGATCTACTATGTCCAACGCATTACGCACACAGATTGAAAGAGATAGGGTAATAATAATGCATGCATGAAAATAGTTCTCAAATATGATTGGTTCCTGTGCAATCAAGAACTTTTCAATAATCCATAGGCATACATATGATATGCGAAATAACTAAATTGGTCCCAAGTTTATCACAAGATTAATTTAATCAATCGGAATAAATAAGAAGGCAAGTTATTTTATGCTATATAATAATTTGGAATCAGCAATTAAATAGATTGTTTTAACCTCCAAATCTACTTAAAGATCGAGTTTCCATAACTTGCAGCTTTGATTTGTCTGCTGGATACTTTATAAAAGCATTGCAGAATTAAAATATGCCAATCGTTGCTTTTGTTTCTCTTTATATAAACAGCAAGTAACATCTGGTTTTCTTTATTATCCCTCAGCTTTCAAGAAGAAAATATAATATAAATGCTCGTCATTGCGATGTCTTATGTCTATCACATGCTTTTCGTCTAACCTGAGCTAGATTTTAGTGATCACATGCATGCAATGAAGATTATAATATTCAAAATGGCATTACATATTTATTTGTGTCATTTTCTCACGAAATTATAAGACAGAGGTCCAGCTAGCTGGGCCATTTATATACCTATTCATGAGCTACACACCTAAAGCTCTCAATCAAGATGGAAATTGATGGATGCTTTCAAGTTCACGCTAATCGGCATGATATAATTTTCTTTGGAAGGAAATAGCCTGAAGAATATATATATCTTTGCATTTTCTCTATCTTTGCATTATAAATATTTGTTGAGAAAGGTAACGCTAATAATAAAAAAGGTAAAACGTGTGTGTTGAGTGTTGCCCATCAGTTATGCTGTTACTTATTCCCATTCGAGTGTGTTCATTTCACAGAAAGTACTATTTACACTTCCCTTTTTTCTAATGCACTCCCTTATATTTTTTTCCAACAATACCCCAGAAGTACACTCCCCTTTGTCCCATAAATCTATCAATAATGTCATGTAAACATGGTATCGACCAAATCATCAAGACCACACATTTTGAAGTTGAAAACCTTCTATTCCCTATGATCAAATGTTGAAACCCTAATGGGTCCGAGTGAGGCCATTTTGGCATCGTCCGAGTGAGGGTGGGAGTGAAGGGAGTATGAAACATTGTTTTGAGCTAACATCGCCTAGTATTGTAAAGGGGCATTATTGTTTTAGACAAAAGTTTGGCTTGTGGGGGAGGTGAATGAGAGACAAGAAGGATCAGTGGGTAGGTTGAGAAGGGCTATGACTTTTGCGGTGTTGATGGAGTTTCAGATTTGGATTTGTGGAGTTAGGGTGAAATTTTTTGGGGGGATCTTCAATGAGGTCGTGGCAAAGAACTCAGGGGGAGAGCATTTTTCTGGATATTTCAAAGGAAAATATTTAAAGGAGAGTGTACTACTAGAAAAGGGTACTACATATAACAATTATCTCATTCTATTAATACTGGTGTATATAGCCCAGTTGCAACACCAGCTCAACGCAAGCCTTGACTTGCATTCACCCATCCTTCAACTCCGTCAAGGGACGGTCCACAGGCCCAGCACGGTCCAAGATTATATATCAAGCAAACCACTATGCATATTTCTTTCCTAGAGTGAACATGCTACAACAATTTTAAAACAATATTAATATTTAAGTTTCCAAGAGTCAGTTATTGTTTTGAGAATAAACAAAAACAAGTTTATGTTCAGAGCACATATTATTAATAAAAAAAATGCTAAAAGTTAATGATTTTCCTAAAATTTTAAGTTTTGCAAGAAAAGTATACTTACAAATTTTAAATTCACAAGAAGAATAACTGTGGATTTTAAATTCATGAAAATTAAATACAAATTTAAATTCTGAAGGAAAATTACTTGCGAATTTAAATTCTACAAGAAAATTATTCGCAAACTTAATATTCACCGAAAAATTACTTGCAAATAAATTATCTGTGAAATTTCTTGGAGATTTTTTTAGTAAAACTTCATTTCTAGACACACCACTTTTTATGTGAAAATTTTTGCAGCAGAAATTGTTGTATTTGTCTAGAAAAATCAGCAAGAAAATGAATTATCTACTAAGGTATTATAAACCCAAGTATAGGAAATTCACTGGTAATCAGTAATAAGAAAAATTCTAGAAGATATAGCAAAAAGTATAAATCACAACCAGACAAGATAAACAGGGAAAAATATATTTTACTGTCTTCGTATAAAATACATGCACTATTTTTGTACTTAACAGTTAACATTAGTTAAAAAAAATTCCAAAGAAAAATTGTTATTATTATGAGAAATGATGAACATTTATCTAAGATTTCCTCTATTAATATATTTTTTTCACTTCAAACATATGGAAAGCATTTCTCGATCACAAAATTGATCTATACGAAAGTTGAATTTGACGGTGACTGATTGGTGACCACAATAGGGCTCCTCACCACATGCTTCACGTCCGTCCAGGAGAGATACCCGAAACCTTCGATCTTAGGACCTTCTATCCTTAACTCGTAACTCAGCTTCTCCTTCTTCTGCTTGAAGAGCAATTTGCTTGGAATGACGCTTTAATGAATGTAACACTAGCAGTATATGTTGTTCATCCCTCCCCAACATTGGTCACCGTTCTCTGAAACTCCCAATTAGCGTTACCCTTGAATTGATAGAAGAACCGTTGCCAGTGAAGAGAGCAATGAAAGAAGGGTAGTTGAGATCCAGGGAAAGTCTGGAACAATTATACGAAGAGGATCTAGTGATGGTTGTGATGTTTTTTTGAGTGAAGTTCAAAGCACAGAGAAGATTGACATAATCTTGAACTCCTACATCGTAAACAAGTCCAGGGTCAAGGGAAATTAGGGTTAACATGACCAGCTCCCAAGGCTAAAGGAGAGGTTTGTTTGTGACCATCACCAATGTCTTTGATGAGTCCCATGGTGTTGTCAAACATGTCCGATGTTGTCATAATTGCTGACCTAATGGCTGCAACACTCCATTCAGGGTGTGCTCCTCTCAACAATGCTGCAACACCAGCAACATGAGGGCATGCCATTGATGTGCCACTTAACAAATTGAAGTTGCTGAAAATTTTATGGGACCCAAACACTTCCACTGGAACATTTTGTGGCCATGCAGCTAAAATTGATGTACCAGGAGCAGTGATGTCTGGTTTCAACACAAATGGACAACTACTTGGGACACAAAACTGTCCTCTTAAAAGACATGGTTCCTTTAGTTCATCAAAGAAAAACTTTAATTAAAAAATATCTCAGTCGACTTGAATTCATCAAAGAAACAATGGGTTGTGATCGAGTGACTACTTTTTCTTATGTTTCAAAAAACTTCGTTTCATAATTTTTTTAAAAGTTAGACAAGAGTAAATTAATTAAAGCAAAATAAGTCTTACATAAAGGACACCAAAATTTCTTTTAAAAAAAACTTGTACAAGGGACAAAGGTAATATATATTTTTTTAATGAAAATCTTAAATAATAATAAAATTTTTAACGATGTAAATGTTTAACATTGATATTTTAGTTATGTTTTATTTTTGGATAAATAGTTACTTTTGCCTCTCAATGTGTAATTCGTTGGCAAATGCGTCAATGAAAGATAAAAATATAAAATTTAGTTCCTGAAAGTGTAAAAAGTGCGATAAATATATCATGTCGTTAACTTTTGTCTGTCACCGTTAATAAAGTCACCTACGTGACACAAAAGGACAAATTTGTCACTGAAATAATTGTCAATATGGATTGCCAGCATAGGAGCATATTTGTCATAATATTTTTTTGACTTTTTATCTTCCGACTCCGCTAACTAATGCGTCCCTTAAAGATGAAAATACAAAATTTAGTCCCTGAAAGTATAAAAAATATGACAAAATGTATTCGGATGTTAATAATAGATTGTAATATTATTATTATTATTATTATTATTATTATTATGTGTTTGTAATTTACTATTATTCGTTTAATACTTATGCCATATATTTTTTGAATTGTCCTTTAATATATATAATATATATATATATATATATATATATATATATATATATATATTATTTTGATTTCCCCCCCAAAGCTTAATCTTTTCCTGTTAAAAAACCTTATCTTATAATTTTATAAATTTTATTAAATTTCTCACTTTTAATTTTTAAAAAATATTCTATAACCCCAATTCCAATTTAAGAACCCCCAAAATTTAAATTTAAAATTAAAAATGTCCAGGGGTTTCCGAGAAAAAAAAAACAAAAAAAGCCCCGCTGATCAAATTTTTTTTTTTTTTTTTTTTTAAAAAAATATAA
>NC_038243.2:4280999-4282893 GCF_000004515.6 Glycine max | reverse complement strand
ATCTAAAATTTTTGATAAATATATTAAGTATAATAATAAAATAAAATATAAAAAAAAAATTAAAAATTGGTTACTTCAACTAGTATTTTAATAAATACTAAAAACTACTAAAAAATTATTAAAAAAACTGATTTATGAAATAATCAAATAAACTTTTTATTGTACTACTCACTCATCATAACCTAAGAAAATATATAGTCCGATCCATAATTCCCGACCAAGTAATATTCTGCATTCACCTAAAAAGAGGAACTGATCATTTTGGCATTAAATTTATGTTTAATTAATTTCTAATTATTATCAATACCTCATATACAAATATTAAGATTCTCAATACAGTTTCAAAATTATTTATGCATGAAGAATGTGTATATTATTAATGTGTATATTATTATGTTATGTAAAGAAAACTTGCCATTATAGTATTTAATTAAATGTTTCAGAATAAATTAAAATTAACATGAGTGTCAATTTATTTTAGTTATCTTTTAAATATATTCTATATCTGTAACTTATAATATTGTAAAATGATAACTCAAGATTTTGGCATTTAATATTTTATTTTTAATTGATCACAAGAGAATCATCAATGCATAATTGTTTATATAAGTTATTTATTTTAATTTTCTAGATATTATAATTTCTCCATATATAAATGTATAAATTATTCTTAATTATTTCCGGGTTATAATTATTTTAAGTATTTTCCATTTTCCTTTTCACTTAAAAAGGAATTCGAACGTGAAAATGATATTCCAGATACTTATTTTTACCTTTTTTAAAATTAAAGTAAAATTTGGAACAATTTGTTATTTACCCCGTTACATATTGGAGTACGATAGCCAATTAGCCATCCACATTCAAAATACCCATCAACCATGACTAACACAATTCGTGTCTGTTTCTACTTCTCTTACATCACATTCCTTCAACTCGTCTCCAGAATATTGGCTCAATCTGAAAATTATATCATCCACATGGACACATCATCGATGCCAAAACCATTCTCCAGCAAACACAATTGGTATCTGTCCACTCTTTCTTCTGCATTAGAAAATACTCATGTTACCAACAATGACAATATTCTCAACACCGCTTCTTCTAAGCTGATTTATACCTACGCCAACGCCATGAATGGTTTTAGTGCAAATTTGTCACCTAAGGAACTTGAAGCCCTCAAAACCTCCCCGGGTTACATTTCTTCCACACCAGATCTGCAAGCCAAGCTTGACACCACACACTCACCCCAATTCCTTGGCCTCAATCCCAATAAAGGGGCATGGCCCGCTTCGAAATTTGGTGAAGATGTCATTGTTGGATTTGTGGACAGTGGAGTTTGGCCAGAAAGTGAAAGCTTCAAAGATGAGGGGATGACTCAAATTCCTTCACGTTGGAAAGGCCAATGTGAAAGTAGCATCAAATGCAACAAGAAACTCATCGGAGCTCAGTTCTTTAACAAAGGGTTAGTTGCCAAATACCATTATCCCGCAACAGTTGAGAACTCAACTCGAGACACAGAAGGTCACGGGACCCACACATCAAGCACTGCAGCTGGGAGCCAAGTTGAGAATGCATCATTCTTTGGCTACGCCGATGGAACAGCGAAAGGAGTAGCTTCAATGGCGAGAATAGCCGTGTACAAGGCCGTGTGGCAAGGTCAACTTTTCTCATCTGATCTAATAGCCGCAATTGATAGTGCAATATCTGATGGGGTTGATGTCCTTTCCTTATCTATTGGCTTTGGTGATGTACTCTTGTACAAGGACCCTGTTGCTATAGCAACATTTGCAGCCATGGAGAGAGGCATTTTTGTGTCCACGTCAGCAGGAAATGCTGGTCCTGAACGTGGAACCCTTCATAATGGAATACCATGGGTCATAAATGTGGCTGCTGG
>NC_038243.2:4279249-4280759 GCF_000004515.6 Glycine max | reverse complement strand
GTTCATATCAAAGCATGAAAAAACATTTTTCCGAGAGAATGGTTCTGCAGCCATCATTATTAACCCGGGAAATAGAGAAACTGTCAAAGCTTACATCAGCAGTACTAACTCTGGTGCAAAAGCAAGCGTGTCTTTTAAGGTAACAGCTTTAGGTATTAAACCAGCACCGAGTGTGGATTATTATAGTTCTCGAGGGCCTTCAAGTAGTTGTCCATTTGTGTTGAAACCAGACATCACTGCTCCTGGTACATCAATCTTAGCTGCATATCCTCCAAATGTTCCACTGGCATTGTTTGGGTCCCAAAAACTTTACAGTAACTTCAATTTTTTAACTGGCACATCAATGGCATGCCCTCACGTGGCAGGTGTGGCAGCACTGTTAAGAGGAGCACATCCTGATTGGAGCCCTGCAGCAATTAGGTCTGCCATTATGACAGCAACGGGATGAAGTGCTAGGAATACTTAAGGAAACACATCGGGGGACATTGCGAACGGGATTTAACGGACCCAGGCCTGCTCCCTTTTCATGGGATCTGGTAATGTAAACCCCAACAAAGCCCTTGACCCTGGACTTGTTTACGATGTTCAAGTTCAGGATTATGTCAATCTTCTCTGTGCATTGAACTTCACTCAACAGAACATCACGATCATCACAAGATCCTCTTCCAATAATTGCTCCAATCCTTCCTTGGATCTCAACTACCCTTCTTTCATTGCTTTCTACAGTGGCAACGCTTCTTCTAATCATGAATCAAGGGTAAATAATTGGGAGTTTCAGAGAACGGTGACCAATGTTGGGGAGGGACGAACAACATATACTGCTAGTGTTACATTCATTAAAGGGTTTAATGTCAGCGTCATTCCAGGTAAGTTGGCGTTCAAGAAGAAGAGCGAGAGGCTAAGTTACAAGTTAAGGATAGAAGGTCCAAGGATTGAGGGTTTTGGGCATCTTACTTGGACAGACATGAAGCATGTGGTGAGGAGTCCTATTGTGATAACCACACCACCAATGCCAATTTCTAGATCAATATTGGGATGAAGAAAAACTTTCCATATGTATCAAGTGAAAAATGTATGTTAAAAGATATATTAAAACTTTTTATATCAAAAGCCCCCAGAATCTTTCTCGTGTTCTTCCTAATCCAAAAGATCGAGCTTTCACATTGTGACTCCTCCACTTAGAGAAATTTCTTACACCAAGAAAAAAAAATCCAACCTCCTCCTCTTCCTTTTTTATTTATAATTAAAACACACAAAGTTCTGGCATGGAAGGGAACACGGCCGTTCTCAAAAAATAGTGACATTGATGGTCCTTTTATGAAATTTGGAGAACCTAAAGGTGTTTTGGATGAACACTACCATGCTCTGAGGAGCACGACGGTTCTCGAAGAATCTGACGTTGTTCCTTACTTGAAAATCAGAACATGGTTGTTTTGGAATGACCATGAGTGTGCTGGAATGACCATGACCATGCTCCGTCGTGTTCTTCATCAAAGCTCTCTTTTTTTAT
>NC_038243.2:4277370-4279149 GCF_000004515.6 Glycine max | reverse complement strand
ATAAAAAATACAATAATGCTCAAACTAATACAGAGGTTAACTTAAAAAAAAATTAGTACAGAGGTTTATTACTTGCGGAACGTAGAGTTATATCTCTCGCTGATTTAGAGACTGCAACGACCTTATATTCTATTTGACATATTATGGAAGAACACTTAATAAAGATTAATAGTTAATTGAAGAAATAAAAAAATTCAAGAAATAAAAGACTTTTATTTTTTTAAATGATAACTCAATTGATTAAATTTTGTGAGACTTTTTTTTTAGATTCTACTTTAGCTTTATCTAGTTTAAATTTTGTGAGACTTTTTTTTAAAAAAAAATTAGTTGATTAAATTTTTTTTCTAAAATAAATAAATTTGGTCTCAGAGCCGATTATATTTTTTCTACTCAAAACTCTCAACATATTATTTTCAATCTAAATACAAGGTTACTTAAGTTGAAATTGGGATATAGAATAATTTTAAAGATTAAAAATGAGAAATGTAGTAGAAATTTGATAAAATTATAAGATATAAGATAAAAAAAATAACTTTAAAGATTAAGGTTTGACAAGGAAATCAAAATAATAAATATATATATATATTAAAAGGAAATTTAAAAAATATATTACATAAGTACTAAGCAAATATGAGCGTTAAATTATAAACACATAATAATAATGATAATAATAATAATAATAATAATAATAATAATAATTAGTTACAATCTATTATTAACATTTAAATATATTTGTCATACTTTTATACTTTCGAAGACTAGATTTTGTATTGTGATCTTTCATGGATGCATTTGTCAGTGAAGTGAAAAAATGAAAAGTAAAAAAAAATATTATGACAAATATGTCCCTATGCTGACAATCCACGTTGGTCATCATTTCGGTGATAGATTTGTCCTTCTGTGCCACATAGGCGACTTTATTAATGGTGACGGACGAAAGTTAACGACTAAATATATTTATCGCACTTTTTACATTTTCGGAGACTAAATTTTGTATTTTCATTTTTTAAGGGCACATGTGTCAGTAAATTACATATTGAGGGACAAAAGTGACTATTTATCCTTTATTTTTTATTAGTTGAAAAACTTATTTAAATATTTAGTAAATAATTTTTTAATGGTCTTTATTATTTAAATACTACTTCAAGTAGTATTTTGTAAAACTTTAACTTCTAACTTTAAATTTTTAATTTTTTTATATTTATTATTTTTTGTCCTTAAATTTTTATTAAATTTTCTATTTAATATTTTCTGTATAAGGTAAGGTTTTATTATTATTATTATTTCACTCATAAGGTAGGGTTTAACTAATTTTTACCTCTTTTTTCTTTCCTTTTTTTTTTATATAAGATTGGCTTTTCTTATTTATATTATTTTATTATATAAGATATTGATGATGATAGGTAATACATTTTTTTTTTTATATACATATATCTCTATATATATCTCCCACTGTATATTGTGAAATATATATATTTTGAAAATATTTTATCTCTCTATATATATATATATATATATATATATATATATATATATATATATATATATATATATATATATATATATATATATATAGTAAAGAAGCATTAATTTTGTGTGAGATCTTATTTTTTAATTAATACATAATTTAATTTAAGTATCAGATCAAATGAAAAGTATAATGTAAATTCAGTTGGCTACTCATTAAATGATATAAATGTCTTAGAAAGATAAGATAAAATTTTAATAGATAAATTTATAAATATTTATTATTATTATTATTATTGAAGAAAACTCTTT
>NC_038243.2:4119868-4277270 GCF_000004515.6 Glycine max | reverse complement strand
GAGATTTGTCAGTAAATAAAGTCAAAAACATGCAAAAACAAAGCTAAAATTCATATCAAATATCACACAAATACTGGTTTATCATCCCTCTTTGTTTAGGAGGAGAACCTCTTGGGTAATCTGATTCGGGATACTGGTGGTGTGGTTATTCAACCCAGCGTACGTGATTCTTGGTCCTGGAATTTGGAGCCAGGTAAGGTTTTTACAGCTTCTTCAGCCTACGAGTATCTGCTGTCTTGCTATAACTCAAGCAATAATTTGTTGTCCTCCTCGTTGATTCCCCTCTTCTTTTGGAAGAGCGAGGTCCCTTCTCAGGTCTTAATCTTCTCTTGGAGGCTTTTGTTGGATAGGTTGTCTACTTGTGAACAACTTCAGAAAAGGGGTATTGGCATTCCAAATTATCATGTGTCTTGCTACTTTTGTAATGGGAAAGTGCAAATTATCTTTTCTTGCATTGTAACTTATCATTTCAGATTTGGCACGAGGTTTTCAAATGGACAAGAGTGTCCACTGCTATTCCACAACACATTCGTCGTTTTTACCTGCAGTTTGCATCTCTAAATAGAGGTAGAAGGAATCAAAGGAGGAAAATTTTCTTGTGGCATGTGATGTGTTGGAGTCTTTGGAATTGGTGTAATAGAATTGCTTTTTTATAAGATTCTTTTGTTGCTGGGGAATTGTTATCCTTATTAAAGAAGATATCACGGCAATGGTTCTTATATAAGAAGAAATAAAGCACTGGTTTATTTTTCTCCTCATGGTCTTTAACCCTCTTTTGTATCTAGATCTTTAGATTTGGGATCTTTTTGAGTTGCAATTGATTTAGGCACACACTTACTGTCTTGATCTCTTTAGGAGGTGTTTTAGTATATGTTAGTTTTTTGGCTTGTACCTCCTTACCTGTACACCTTGTATAGTAACTATATTAATATATATATATATATATATATATATATATATATATCTTTGCCTTTCAGAAAACAAATATCATAGTCTACTTATATTTCTAAAACACAAGTTTCGAATATAAAACATCACAGATCAAGTGGAGACTAAGTATAAATAGAAAACTAGAAAAAAAATATAAATACAAAAGATTCCTTATACAGATACTTAAAGAAAATATTAAACTTAAATGTTAGAAAAAATAACATTTATTTTTCTATTTCACTTATTCCTCCTCGTTTTCTTTGTATCATGCTGATATATATATATATATATACATAATGTATTTTATTTATTCAATACGATTCATACGATTTAACTTTATTGATTTCATTAGTGATCCATTGATATAATACTTATATTAAGTTGATTTAACTAGTAGTTGTATGTATCTAATTAATCTAAGATATATACAAACATAAATATATATTAAAAGAAAAGTATTACTGGCGTTCATCTTTCTAATCTATACCAAGTCAAAAGAGAAATGCTTATTTATATATCACAAATATTTTTCTTTCCTAAGATACATTTTCCACTTTATAGATTTCGAAAGTGTTTTTCATCACGTAATTGATCAAGAAAATGAAGTTGGGGTGGTGGATTGGTGACCACAATACGGATCCTCACCACATGCTCACGTCCATCCAAGTGAGTTACCCGAAAACCTCGATCTTAGCACCTTCTATCCTTAACTTGTCACTAATTAGCTTCTCATTCTTCTCCTTGAACACCAACTTGCTTGGGATAACAGTGACATTAAATCCTTGTAGGGGTGTAACACTATCAGTATAGATTATTTCTCCCTCTTCAACGTTGGTCACCGTTCTCTAAAATTCCAAATTTACCCTTGATTCATTAGAAGAACCATTGCCACTGAGGAAACCAATGAAAGAAGGGAAGTTGAGATCCAAGGAAGGATTAGAACAATTATTAGTAGACTATCTAGTGATGATTGAGATGTTCTGTTGAGTGGAGTTCATTGCACAGAGAAGATTGACACAATCTTGAACTCCCACATCGTAAACAAGCCCAGGGTCAAGGGCTTTGTTGGGGTTTACATGACCAGCTCCCAAAGCTAAAGGAGAGGCTGGTTTGTAATCGGTAGCAATGTCCTTGACGAGTTCCTTAGTATTGTCGAATACATCCGATGTTGTCATAATGGCTGACCTAATAGCTACAGGGCTCCAATCAGGGTGCGCCACACCTGCCCCATGAGGGCATGCCATGGATGTTCCACTTGCAAAATTGAAGTTACTAGAAAGGTTTTGGGACCCAAATTGTGCCACTGGAAGATTTGGCGGCCATGCAGCTAAGATTGATGTACCAGGAACAGTGATGTCTGGTTTCAACACATATGGACAACTACTTGAAGGCCCTTTGGAACTGTAACTATCTGCTCTCGATGCTGGTTTAGAACCTAACGCTGTTGTCTTATAAGACATGCTTGCTTTTGCATCAGATTTACTCTTGATGTATGCTTTGACAATTTCTCCATTTCCGGGGTTAATAATGATGCCTGCAGAACCATTCCTTAAGAAAAACGATGTGTCATTGGTGCTTGATATGAACACTCCCGCGGCAGCATTTGACCAACACCATCGGATATTGCACTATCAATTGATAAAAGTTAGGGACAAAAAATGAAAATTGATAAAAGTTCAAAAATTAAAAACTCAATTTACCCAAAATTAATATATTTATATATTTTTGTTAATAAAAATAAAAAAAATTGATGATATATACTAAAAAATAAATTATGTATAATAATACCGGTAATTACCTTAATTATGCAGCTCATCCCTTATTTATTTATGGAAAAATAAGATATGTATTATTTGCGTGTAAAGAGTATTTTATATTGTTATTCAATCACAAATTAATATATATGATAAATTAATATATATGATAAATTTATTAAGTAGAATAATAATTATTTTAAAAATTATACTAAAGATTATTTCTTGGGTCTGGTTTTATATATGTAAATGTTGTTGAGCATTGTTTACACGTCAAAAATTCTAATTTAACTTTTTTTATTAAATATTAATTATTATTACTAATTTGAAATTTTGTAGTATCTTGGACCAAGACATAACATGAATAATAGGCATCTATGTTGTTGAGCATGAGAGACGAGAACTGGCAGCCCATTCAGACTTATAATAAATTTTTATTATTGTTGTTGTGGATTTTCATTTTCCATATAGTTTCATATGAACTTCAACATACAGCAGCCAGGCTTCATCATTTTCGAGTAAATGAGATGTGAGTTTTCTTCTAGCCTAACCCAAGTCTCATTTTGTTGAATTTTGACTGCAGATATAAAATTTGGAAGTGTAACAAGTAAAAAGGTCAGAAAAATTGAAGAAAAAAAAGAAAATTTGAAGTAGGCTCAATCCAATACGTACGCTTAGTGCGTGTCATGCGCTAAACGGGCCAGGAAATACACGCGTTAAGCCTGCAACACGCGCGCTAAGCCCGCGATCTACACACGCTAAGCGTGAGGTGTTGCGCTAAGCGCACCTACAAAGGCTCAAAGTCCACTTCAGCAGTTATAAATAGAGAAATAGAGAGTCAGTTCAGGGAGAGAAACACCACAACAGAATCCTCTCTCCTAGGGGTTTCATTCACTCCCTTTCTTTCATACCCTCTTCTCATTGTAAAGCCTTCAATCGTCATGAGGGCCTGACAGGCCTAGAAGTCAATGTGATGTATGATGTACTATTAACTATTTATCAATGCAATACCATGTTTTTCTTTCCTATTTTCTTTTATGTTTTTATCTTGCATACTCATCTTTATATTCTGTTAGGGGTTAGTGGGTAACTTCTAAATAAGATTTAAAGAATATATGCATGCATTACTTTTAGGGGTTAGACGCTCAGGAGAGGATAACTTCTAATATAACAAGAAGAAAAGATATCATGATAAAATCGTTGCTAGGCATAGAGCGATTGCATCGTGCCCATGCGTTAAAGCAAACATCTAGACTTAGAACTTCATGCATTTTATCTATTGAGTCTTTGCAAAAGGCATTTGAGAGATAGATAGGTAAAATAGACTTGTAATCGTGAGGCATCAGGGGCAAGTAAATGAATAGATGTGAGTAGGATAGAATCACTTGAATTGGTAAAGAAAAAATCATAAACTCATGCATCTTAGGGAGACAAGGCAAGTCAGTTCCTAACACTATCTTATCTTGAATTTATCTTTTTTTTATCTAAATCTTTTATCTTTTTTATCTTCTAATTTTATCTTTAATTCTTTTATCTTTTTGTTTATCTTTTAATTTTATCTTTACATCTTTTATCCTTTCTTTATCTTATCTTCTATCTTTCTTTATCTGTTATTCTAAATTTATTATCTTTCGCTTGAAAAATTGAATTTGCATTAATCTAAGTACAAACAAAGTCCCTCTAGATTCGACATTCGGACTTCCGAATATTTTACTACTTGTGACAATTTGGTGCACTTGTCAACGAGTTAACAAGAAGAGAAAATAAAATTAGGTTTTTTTGTTTGTTGCCGAGAGTGGAAGTGGAGAGAGGCTGTGGTGGGGCACATGGGGTGGGCGGGGTGTGAGAGTTGTGCCATGAGAGGCTGAAAGAGCATGCACAAATTAAGAAAAATGAAGGTGTAAATTAAATAGAATGATTTTTAAAGACGATTTTTCAAAAATTATCTTTGAACACTTAAATCGTCTTATAAAATTTAAATTTAATTTCAAAAATATCAGCTTATTTTTTTACATGAATTATTCGAAAATCAACTTAAATCCAACCATGTTAAAACATGTTTTTCTAGTTGTGCGGATAATTTATAGAGAAAGCATTAATAGATCGATGGTTGAAAATTTTGCCCATGCACGAGAAATCAACGCAGGAACACTATTTTCTTTTATTTGGTACATTGAAACTTGAAAGCATGATCTCTAATCTGTTAGCCTTGCAAATTATTCTAACACCTCATCGCTTAGCATACTACTGACTTCACTCTCTGACTTTATTTTCTTTATTCGCTTACATCGACATTTTACTCAAATCACAAAGCCTAGATATTAATTAAGCTTACAAATTAGTCGGCACTTTGTTATTTTTTATTAATTAAACAAATTGTCGACTCATTCTCTTCCAATAAACTAGATGGACATTGCCAACTTTTTCTCAAAAACACGATTAAGAATTGCAGCCAATCGAACTCCTGCTTGAGCTAACCGCATATTGACTATTGGCAAACGTGACAGGAAGTAATCATCTGCAGAGTATTTTTCAAAGTATAGTGAGAAAATGTTAAATAAATTGTCTTAGCTATCAGAGCTCTTAAAGCTTACCATTTAGTACGGATCCTTCCGTGGCATCTTTATACGCCCATTTACAGGCATCTATGGTACTTTCAGATGCGTATCTATAAAAAAATTACCCAAGTTAAGTATATATGTATGCTTTGAATAATAATCGGAGACAACTAAAGAAGCTGGTTCTTTTATTTTTCTAGTTATAGGTTTTTGGGATTTAAATAAAGAACTCATTTTTACGCATGGGATATGATGGATGTCACTATTTTCAACATCAGAGAAGGATATTATATTTTTATACGTTAAAGGATTATTTTAATACTATTATGAGAATTTATGTATTATATTTATAATAAAAATCTTACCAAGAAAATTGAAAGATAACTAACTTAAAACTCGCAAAACAAATTAAAATTATATTCCCATTTGAAACATTATAGAAATAATTTGTATTTGGATAAATGATATATTATTAATGATAATGGGACATACGTAGCTGGGCATGGAAGGTCCTTATCACCGCAATTCTCCCATTCTTCTACTTGATCGGCCCATACTTTCTGTTTATTTAGATAAAAAAAAAAGTAGAAGATAACATCAAACTTCACAAGCCAAATCCTTAATTAGGTAGATGATTAAAAAAAATACAATACCGTAATATTCTGTTGAAGTGCATCGATGAACTCGTCCATGTCAGAGTCATAAAATTTGTCGACTTCTGTCAGAAGTATGGTACTATCCCAAATCTGTATGTATATGAAGGTAAAATTAAACATACCATGTTGTCTTTTTTTTTTTTATCAACAAAAAAACTATTATATATGTAATTGAAGGTACCAGAAGTACCGTATGCAAAATAGCAGTTTAACTCCAAGACTTTGGAAAGTTTTAATGCAAGCCCTCGTCCAGTTAATAATTTATAAGGACTCATATTTTTATCTCAATAAATCAGATTTTAAAATGCTCATATTCGAGATTTTTAAACCATCGTCTGATCTTCATCTAACATGCCGATCTATGAATCCATGAAGAAAAATTGATCTCTTACATGGTGGAGATTTTGCTTCCTTTTGTACCAGCGAACAGTAATTGCATTGCCTCCATTGTCTGAGAGAAAGCCACAATGTAGAGGCTGCATATTAAGAATATTGTACAGAAAACCATTACATATATATATATGATGGTTAACCAGAATGAAAATTCAGATGATCCAGCTTTGGCGCTCGTATAAATGCATATACCTGATGGATGTCCCCCATAAAATGTGAAAGGAAGAATAGAGATTGCGTGAGGTTATCTGATATATCATCGTTATGCATGTTACCATTACCAAAGAAGAATTTATGTTAGTCCGCAAAAAAATATGCATGGGGTATCACAGAAATTAGTAGTTTGAAACAAGGACTTACATCTAGATTTAGTGTCACTGCCATATTCAAGGAGCTGCGTTGTGTAATTGTTAATCGCAGCCACAACACATCGCCCCTTAATTCCTTTTTTGTAATCTACACAATCCCCTGAATGTTCAGACAAAGAAGTTAGTACCACACCACAATATGTTATCAGATATCATTCAACTAATTAGCCAAATGTTAATAAACATAAAAGTTAATTAGTTGAGATATGGTAAGAAGAACTGAATTCTTATAAGTTATTACAAATTATTTACAAATATTATTGTTCAATGGATTTTATGGTTTGTACAAATACCACGAGCCAGGCTACATTTTACTGAATAAGTGTTGTAAGATCCAAATAAGGGGAAAAATCTCAAATGGCACACTAATTAAAGTTTTTATATCTTCTAAAGGATAATGAGAATGCTACTTAATTATAGGTTTTCCATCGCAACAAAATAATAATAATAAGTTAAATTACTCATTTTGCCTTATAATTTTATGATTCTTATTTTTTTAGTCACTATAATTTGAAAGTGTTCTTTTTAGTCCTTATAATTTGTATTTTAATTCTCTTTTAATCCTTATAGTTTGAAAGTGATATTTTTAGTCTCTATAATTTATATTTTAATTATTTTTTAGTCCTTATTACAAAAAAAATATAAAAATAATTAGCTATAAATTAATTATAAATTATCAATTATTTTTTTATTACAAATTATCTTACGATAAATTAGTTACAAATTACTTATTAATATTTTTGAAGTTCATTGTAATTGATAATATTACTCATATTTTGATGGTAAGAACTAAAAGGGAATTAAAATATAAAATATAGGGACTAAAAAATTACTTTCAAACTATAGGAACTAAAAGAAAATTAAAATACAAATTATAAAAATTAAAAAAACCGCTTTCAAAACTATAGGAATTAAAAGATAATTAAAATGTAAATTATATAAACTAAAAAAACCACTTTCAAATTACAGGGACCAAGGTAAGAATCGTGAAATTATAGGGACCAAATCAATAATTTAACCTAATAAAAATAAAACTTATAGTTTTTCCGAATTGAGAGTTTTAATTGTAAGCTTAATTGGATTTTTATTTTTTTCATACTTATGTGTGTTTCAAGTTATTTTGATCTAGCTGCTATTTAATTCACATAGTTTCCAATTGCTAAAATTAAGACCCTCGCCTTTCATCCAAAACTTAATGGAAATAAAATGTGACGTCCATATGCATAAATTGACAAACAATTTTTTTTATAAATTATTTAATTAAAAATTGCTTTATTTGCCTCGATAATATCTCATATCTCAAACAAAAAAAAAATTAACAAATGAAAAAGTAGCAAGACTAAAGTCACATGGTTTTTTAAAATAATATATAACTTTTATATTTTCATCTTTACCATTCATATGAAGATGTCTTGCACGCAAGCATGTTTGGTTGATAGTATAATTTCATATCTCAAACAAATAAAAAGAAAATTAACAAATGAAAAGTAGCTAAGACTAAAGTCACATGGTTTTTTAAAATAATTTATAGCTTGTATATTCTCATCTTTACCATTAATATGAAGATGTCTTACACGCAAACATGTTTGGCTTATAGTATAAAATAAGGTAACTGTGGGTCCACGTCAAGGCTAAGCATCACATTGTAACGTGCAATTAAAAGAGTCGTGTACTTCATATATTTGTTGTGTATTATTGTCCAACAGCGTGTCAGGTACGTAGTAAATTGACGTTTTTCAATCATAGTAATAGTAGCACAGTTTTAGATATTTATTGTTATATGTTACATATTTAATTTAAGGCCTAAAATGACTCCACAAAGCTATATAGTGAAAGCAATTACAATTCACTAATTAATAATTGGAACTTACTGCTGTTTTTGTAACTGCAGAGGGCCTCTGGGGTATTTGCGTAGTGCAAAGCAGAGGCCCAAGGATAGATATGATGAACATGATCTGCCCAAGAACACTTTGTGGACAAATCATTTCCTGCGGATATTGGCAGCAGTTTCTTCACAGCCTCTGCAGCTGCTTCACTGAGGCGAGCCTGCAGTTAAGAAAGAGGGTACGTAAGTGACACTCGGCACATGCATGTTGAAAATCAAATAAGATAGCTAGGAAATTGGATTTTCTGCTGTTGTTTTTTTTAGCAGGACCGATGCTGGCTATTTAATTTGTATTAATATTTAATTTTGTGATTCAATTTAAAATTATGTGATTTTTAAAAAACAGCGAGAGGATAACTGAAAAAAGGACAGAAAAAAACTAGATTAAGGTAACTAGCTATACGCACCTGTGCAATCTTGCAAACAATGACATGCCCATCGTCTCCCCACCCATGGATATTTGGAAGCAAAAGGATAAATAATGAGACTATGGCCACAAGCTGATGATGAATTGAGTATTGACCCATGGTTGGTTCTCTACATTAATTAACAAATCATGCACATGATGGCTTATTATATATAGATGTGCCTGCAGTCCACTAAGAGAGAGATAAAAATAAAGATTTTTTTTTTCACAACACGTTAACTTGATCTATCTCCGTTTTAGCGCACGTTCGTTAGATGTGTGGATAATAATATATCTGCTCTTGAAGTCGACTTGTACTGTTTGACATGTGATATTTTAAAACCATTTGTACTGCTCCCTTGCATGAGAGGCGTGGTATTATAATAATATAATCTCCCTGGAATGGTGACAAGGTGAGTATTAATTCTTTGGCAAATATATCAAATTTGTCATAAATATTTAAAAGTCCGAGTGTCAAATTCACAAGAATTTTATTTGTACTTAGATTAATGTATAAACTCAAGTTAAAAGCAATAGATAAAGAATTTAAAATAAAGATAAGAAAATATAATAGATAAGATAAAGATTTAAAAATGAAAATAAAATATTTAAATTAAAAGATGACAAAGATAGAAGATAAAAAAATAAGAAAATAAAAGTAAAAGATAAGAAAAATAAAAAATTAAGATAAAGATAAGAAAAGAAGATAAAAGAAATAAAATCAAGAACGTGATAATGTTGAGACCTGACCTGCCTTATTTACCTAGAATGTATGAGTTTATGATTTTTCTTTATCAATTTAGATGATTCTATTCTACCCACATTTGTTCATCTAGTTGCCCCTGATTCCTCACGATGACAAGTCTATCTTATTTATCTATCTTCCAAATTCCTTTGCAAAGACTCAACAAATAAAATGTATGAAATATGAATTCTAGATGTTTGCAAGAATACATGAACATAAAATTATCACTCTATTCCTAACAATGATTTTCTTATGAAATCCTTTCTTTTTGTTCTATTAGAAGTTACCCTCTTCCAAACGTCTAACCCCTAAAACCAATGCATGCATACCTTATTTAAATCTTATTTAGAAGTTATCATCTCCCGAGCGTTTAACCCCTAACAGAATATAAAAGATGAATAATGCAAGATAAAAGCAAAAAAGATAAATAATGAGTACATCATACATCGCTTGGCTTTTAGGCCTGACAGGCCCTAACTAGGGGTTTAGTCACTCATTGCCATTGAGGGCTTTATAATGAATGAGGTATAAGAACTAATGGGATAAGAGGGGTGAAAGAAAGGAAGGGAGTAAATGAAACCCTTACTAAAGGGGGGTTATGTGGTCTTATTTCTCCTCCTTGGCTTGACTCTTTTTTTGTATAGTTGTTGGAGTGGACTTGGCCTAATGTTAAAAATCTTTCTCAATGATATTTTTTTTGATATTTTTTGGATTTGTTTTGCTTTTAATCATATCTTCCTGATATTTTGGATATTTTCTCAATTTTTTTCTCTTTTAATCTCTCCTCTTCAAATACCGTGTAATTTTAGTTTTCACAATATATGCAATTCCGTTATTCTGTTTTTCCTCATCTTCTCCACTTTTCTTGGTGAGTTTGTGTGTGTGATTCAAGTTTCCATTGCTTGATTTGTTCTAGATTAATGTTCTAGATCCAACATTTTGGTATCCAGAGCTAATCGAGCCTGGATCGAAAACACGAGGAAATCGATGAGGTTTCAATTGGCAATTTGGAAAACACGAGTGTGAGTGAGTGTTCTTCATCGATTTAGTGAATTGAACACGAATTGAGTGAAAATGGAGTTGAGCACGAATGGAGGAAACGTCCCTGTGCAATTGCTGGTTCTCAACGGAAAAAATTGGGAGTGGTGGCATATTCAAATGAAGGCGTTGTTTGAATTTCAAGACATGATGGAGGTCGTGAAGAATGGCGTAGCAGCGGAACCAACAGAACACGCTACTGAGGCGGTGAGGAATGCATACAAGGATAGTAAGAAGAAGGATGCGAACGCAATATTCTTCCTACATCAGAGTGTAGATGATGCGAATTTCAATCTGATTTCGAAGGCGACTTCAGCGAAGTAGGCCTGGGATAAACTTGAGAAATATTATGCTGGTGGAGATCGAATCAAGAAGGTGAAACTTCAAGTGTTGCAGCGACAGTTTGACTTGATGACGATGGAAGAGAATGAGAAGATTGCTGACTTCTTTGCACGAGTAAAGGTAGTCACCAATCAGATGGCTACACAAGGTGAGATTCTAACTGATGGAAAAATTTGTGAGAAAATTACTCAATCTCTGCTGGAAAAATATGATTATATATTATGTGCAATTGAGGAATCCAAGGAAGTAAGTGAAATGAGTTTAGAAGAATTGCAAAGTTCACTAGAAGCTAGAAAATTGTTGAACAAGTCTTATTGGCTCAATCTAGTAACAAGAATTATGGTGACGGTAACAGAGGAAGAAATGGTTTTAGAGGAAGAGGCCGTGGTAGGAACAATAGAGGAAGAAATGGCTATGTTTCTAGTAGTGGAAGAGGCCAAAATAATGTTGAAAAGAAACCTGATCAGTCATAGAGAGGCAGGGGCAGAGGCTACTATCGAGGTGGTAGCAATGGTAGAGGAAGAGGTGGTAGAAAAAGTTTTGATAAACAAAACATCCAATGTTATAACTGTGATAGGTGGGGACACTTTGCATATGAGTGTTATGCGAAGAAGGATTCCCAAGGTGATGAGGCAAATCTTGCCAAAGGTGATGATGAGGAAAATGAGCTAGTGATGCTCATGGTGACTACTGCAGATGAAACATGCTCCATTGATGAATGGTATCTTGGCATAGGATGTTCTACATATATGACTGGTCATAAAGAATGGTTTGTCAACTTTGATTCAAGCAAGAAAAATAGAATCAAGTTTGCTGATGGTAGAGCTATGCTAGCAGAAGGAGTTGGAATCAAGATGCCGAATGGTACACAGTACTGTATGTCATGTGTATTTTATGTACCTGGACTGGAGAGCAATTTGCTCAGTCTAGGACAATTAGTGGAGAAAGGCCATAAGGTGATTATGGAAGATAAAAAACTTAAACTGTTTGATTCATGTGACAAAAATAGTTTGATATTTGATGTTTCTATGTCTAGAAATAGGACATTTAGAGCCAATCTTGAAGCACTTTGCCATAAATGCCTAGCTGCAGTAGTGAGTGAAGATGATTGGGTGTGGCATCATAGATATGGTCACTTGAATTTTAGAGACTTGCATGACTTGAATACTCACAACATGGTTAGAGGGCTGCCATTGATAAATGTACCAAAAGAATTATGTAAAAATTATGCTGAGTCTAAACAGCATAGAGAACCTTTTAAGAAATTTGTTGAAACTAAGGCAAAAGAAAAGCTTGAAGTGATATACTCTGATGTGTGTGGCCCAACGCAGTGTGAATCTCTTGGTGAGAGTAGATACTTTGTATCATTCCTAGATAATTTTACTAGGAAGATGTGAGTGTATATCTTGAAGAGAAAGAGTGAAGTGCTAGGAGTATTCAAGAAGTTCAAGAGAATGGTTGAGAGACAAACTGGTTTCTTGATAAAAACTATAGTCACTGATGGAGGAGGAGAGTATACTAGCAATGAATTTGATGAATTCTATGAACTAGAAGGTATTGGGCATGATGTGACACCTCCCTACACTCCCCAACATAACGGTGCAGCAGAAAGATGAAATCAAACAGTGATGAATATGGTCAGATGCAAGCTTAATGGAAAGAAGCTACCAAAATTTCTTTGGGTAGAGGCTGTCTCCACTGCAGTGTATGTGCTAAACCGAAGCCCAACAAAAAGGCTCAATAAAATCACACCTGAAGAAGCATGGTCTGGATGCAAACCAGTGGTTAGTCATTTTAAAATTTTTTGCTCTATTTGTTATAAACATGTTCCTGATCAGTTGAGAAAAAAGTTAGATAGCAAAAGTGAGATAATGATACTACTGGGTTATCATGCCATTGGTGGTTACAAATTGTTTAATCCAGTAACCAAAGAAGTGCTCGTGAGTAGAGACATGGTAGTTGATGAATCCAAGGACTGGAATTGGGATAAAGAGATGGTAGAGAAGCCTACAAAAGTTGTAATTGAAGCTCCTATTGATGAGCCAAGTGATTATTTTGCTGTAGTAATTGATGATAGTGACCAAGGAAGAGTAAGGAAATCACAGAGAGCTAGACAAGTCTCTAGCAGGTTACAGGATTATGAATTGATACATGATTCAGCAATAGGGGAGGAAGGTGAGCTAGTACACTTAGCTCTATTTGCTGAATCTGAATCAGTGAGCTTGGAGAAAGCAATGAATGACACAAAGTGGATTGATGCTATGAAAGAATAGCTAAAAGCTATTGAAAAGAATAATACATGGCAACTTGTGCCTCTACCTGCTAAGAAAAAACCTATTGTAGTAAAGTGGGTTTATAAGGTAAAAAAGAATCTGAAAGAAGAGATTTCCAAGTATAAGGCCAGGCTAGTGGCAAAGGGATTCTTGCAAAAGGCTGGCACTGATTTTAATGAGGTGTTTGCACTTGTTGCAAGAATGGAGACAGTGAGAATTATTACTGCTATAGCAAGTCAAAAAGGGTGGCATATGCACCATATGGATGTGAAATCAGCCTTCTTGAATGGTCCTCTAGAGGAGGAGGTTTATATGAGTCAACCACCTGGGTTTGAAATAAAAGGAAGTGAAGAGAAGGTGTACAGATTGAACAAGGCTTTGTATGGCTTAAAGCAGACGCCTAGAGCCTGGAACAGGCGCATTGATGGCTTTCTAATGAAGCTTGGATTCCTCAAATGCACAACTGAGCATGGTGTTTATATAAAGGGCAGCAATACTACTAACTTGACTATAGTGTGCTTGTATATAGATGACTTGCTTGTGACAAGAAATAATGAGACTGAGATTGCTAACTTTGAAGAAGAGATGATGAGAGAGTTCGAAATGACTGATTTGAACCTTATTTCTTATTTTCTTGGAATTGAATTCAAGAGAATTGATGAGGGAGTGATTATGCATCAAGGGAGGTATGCAAGAGATGTACTAAGAAGATCAGAATGGTTGATTGCAATTCTACAGACACACCAATTGCCACTGGTGTGAACTTGGTGAAAGATCCTAATGAAGAAGAAGTAGATGTAACATTGTATAGACAAATGGTGGGCTCACTGAGGTACCTTTGTTGTACTAGACCTGACTTATTGTATGTTGTTGGCTTGATTAGTAGATATATGGAGAATCCTAAACTTTCTCACTTCCGTGCTGCCAAGAGAATAATGAGGTATGTGAAAGGTACTCTTGATTATGATATTATGTTTCCCAATAATTTTGCTGCCAAAAAATGTAATGTTCTGGGATATAGTGATTCTGATTGGTGTGGAGATAAGAGTGATAGGAAGAACACAACAGCTTATGTGTTCTTCTATGGTGATGCTCCAATCTCGTGGAGCTCAAAGAAGGAACAAGTGGTAGCTAGCTCTCTCCTCATGTGAGGCAGAATACATTACAGCTGCTATAGCAGTGTGTCAAGCTCAGTGGCTTGACAATATTTTTAGTGAATTGAAGATGAAGGAAAAGGGTGCTATTACACTGATGGTGGACAACAAATTTTCCATCAATCTAGCTAAACACCCAGTTGCTCATGGGAGGAGCAAACACATCAAAACACAATTTCATTTCCTTATAGAGCAAGTGACAAAAGGCAAGCTAAGTGTTGAGTATTGTCCAACTACTGTGCAAGTAGCAGACATATTCACCAAACCTTTGAAGAATGATCAGTTCAAAGAGTTAAGCAGCAGATTGGGAGTGATTGAAGTGGAGTGAAGATCTCTGTTAAGTGCTATAAGGGTGTTGTAGCACCAGAATAAGTGTTATAGCACCATATCTGTGATTTGTTATTTTTTTTTTACTGTTATTGTAATGTTGAGTTTAATTGATAGATACAGAATTAAAGGAGAGTATTAGAGAAAAGGATAATTCTGTCTATACTGATATAAGTAAGGGAATAATTGTAATTTCACAATAAGAGAGTTTGCTATGAGATAAATATTGTGTAATTTCAGTTTTCACAATATATGTAATTCCGTTATTCTATTTTTCTTCCATCTCTTTCTTGCTCATCTTCTCCACTTTTCTTGGTGAGTTTGTGTGTGTGATTTAAGTTTCCATTGCTTGATTTGTGCTAGATTAATGTTCTAGATCCAACAGAGGATACTGTGAGGCTCAATCTTGTGGTGTGCTAGGAATCAGAGAAATTTATGTATTTTTAAAGAGGTTCCCTTTGATAGAAATGAACTGCTGCATTGCAGCATATCATTTTCACGGCTTGGGCATGGATGTCGGGTTACATAGATAATTTCCTCTATTCCCTCTCACAGCGGAGCGCAGCACCAGCGGCATGTCTTTGTTCATAATAACTGGTGATCTTTATTACTTCCAAACTTCTTCTGGGTCTTAAGGTCCAGCACGTGCATGCAAAATGATATAGTGGTGGACCTTCATCTGGTTTTGTCTCTGTTGGAATTATTGGCATTTATTTCTGGGTAGCTAATAGGCCAAATGTTGGTGTTCCGATCATTGATTCATAAGTATACTGTTGATAGGCTGGTTGGTAGGGTTTAAAGGGTAAGAATTTCATGTGAACACGTGGTTAAGGTTTATTTATGTAGCTTTACATACTTATAAATAATAACCATTTACTTCACAACGGGGAGCTTATATGATGTTTTTGGTTTATCTATACTCTGTGTTCACTTATGGTACTGCTGGAGTGCTGGTAGCCTGCTACCTTTCTTTGGTATAATATGCTTTCATTTATTTGTTGACCAATAAAAACTAGGGTATTTAAATAATCGAACCAGGTCATTTTAAACTACTAAACTGCTCTAAGAAAATAGAAGGGATTTTATATTAATTTTTAGAGTATATTACACTAATATCTCTTAAAATTTCGTGTAATTATACAAGTATTTTCTGCTTCTATATAACCATCACTTTTGTTTTCCTTATAAGAAGTGATAGTATATATAAAGTTTAAGCAGGACGACCTAAGGATAAAGTAATATATTAATTATAAGATTCATTTTTTTCTTATAATATTTATAAAATAATACAGAAGAAATATAATTTTAATATTTGGTAAGATTTATTGTTTAATTTTAACTTAAAATTAATTACTTGCTAATTTTGATTAATTAGTTTGTCTCTTAATTGCCTATATCAAATGTCTCTCAATTTGAATATATCAATTTTTATTAAAATTAATCTAAAATCTCTTTTTTTATTTTCTCTAATTATGAAAAGTAATCCAAAAGTTAATCTCTATTCTCTCCCAAATTAATTGAAATATCATTCTCATTTATATTCTTTGTGGCTCTTTGATCGTGAATATTATTCATTTCTTTATTTTCATTTGATTAAGTTATTGATTTTTTTTCTCAGTATTTCTTGTTTTGTTTTTTATTTGTGATTTGGCTTTGTTGTTCTTGTTCTTATTCACATATAAGGTATTACACATGTTATTTTAATAATTCTTCTAACCATTTGACTAAATCATTTGAATCATTTATGCTCTTTTTCTTTTTTTGAAATATGATTGTAATTTTTATAATTCAATTCTAGTATTATTTTTGTATAATTTTTTGAAATTCTAAAAATATAAATAACTTTGCATCCTTAAAAGTTTGAAAAATAAATTTTCAACAAAAATAGAAATATTTAATAAAAATATTATTTTTAGTTTAAAAAAATTATTAGACTAAAAATGATCTCATTTTAAAATTTATTTTAGATCTCTAAATACGTTTATCAGAGTTTAAGGAAGTATCAATATAATGTTTTCAGACATATAAAGGAAAGTTAGGATAATGTTTTCAAATTTAAAGTGTTATTAGTATAGGAAAATCAACAAGAGTAGAATTATGTGTAATTAAAGGAAATCATGGCGGATATTGCAGTAATTTGCTTTAATTTTTAATTAAAATTAAACATTATATTTAAAGCTTGATTTTTTATTTGACTTACACATAGATCACTTTTTTTAGTTAGTTTATGTAAAAAAAAATTTAATCCTTTAAATTTCTTTGTTTTTTATTTTTAATCCTTTAAATTTCTTTATTTTTTATTCTTAGTCCCTCTAATGTAGCAATGGAATGACACTTTTTTGTTACGTGTCACATGTTAACATCAACAATTTAACCTTTTCTTAACGAAGTTTAATTTCATAGCAAAGACAAAAAATGAAAGGTTTTGAATTTACGGAGACAAATTTGAAAAAGAAATTAAATTGTAAGCACAAGAAAGGAAAACGTGCTAAATTATACGGGCGAAAAACTTAATTAATTGAACCTAATTTTAAATATCTCATTATTAATTTTAATATTTTTAGAAGGTAGGATGAAGTTATAAATATCTTTATTATGATTAGCTTTGAAATTTAATCTAAGAAATTGAAACACCAAATTCATAATATATAAATGTTCAAAATTAGTTTTAAAGAAAATAAACAATTGTATAACACATATTCATCTTTCCATGAAGAAAAAGAAAGTGTATATTTTAAAATAAGAGGAGATAAAAGTATAACATAAGCATCTTTCAAGGGAGGCAAAAGTAAAATTTTAATACATAAAAAAGTATACAGTTTGTTTTTGTAACGTAAAACAAAATAGAAATACTTCCACACACTGAAACAAGGTCTAAATTTTGTATGTGTGATTATTTATTTTATTTTATGTTTTTAAAAAAGCACACATCTCAAGTGAACAAACGGATACAGACAAAATAGAACAAAAAATGATAAATACGATGAGTGCTAATTAATAGTATTAAACAACAGGAGGTTCAGATAAGTATAAAATAGAGATGCCATAAACAATTAGAATTATTTTCATATATTAAACATAGGCGATTTTTCACATCTTCTAATGGTATGTATATATCGGATTGGAAGAAGAAAAAAAAAGTAAATATAATAACTGGCGTGATAAAAAGAAAAAAAAAAAAAAAAATATATATATATATATATATATATATATATATATATATATATATATATAATAAAAATAATTGGAGCATAAAGAATCAACGTTATTTCCGGAATCATCGAAACCTATGTTAGTCTGGTGAGAAATTATTATTATGTTCCATATAGAAGATTTGTTTAGTTGATGTGCATTTTTAACTTGATTCATATGAAACCATATATGATATATGTCTCCGTCACTATACATATTGATCTAGAAATCCAATTTGAGGGTGGTGACCACAATGGGGCTCCTAACCACATGTTTCACGTCCGTCCAAGTGAGATATCCAAAAGCGACATTCTCCACTTTCTTCTTTGTTGGACCTTCAATTGTCAACTTGTAACTCAGCTTCTCGTTCTTCTCCTTGAACACCAACTTTTTGGGAATAACGCTCAAGTGGTACCCTTTGACGGGTGTAACGCTGGCATCATAGATTGTTTTCCCCTCCCCAACATTGGTCACCGTTCTTTGAAATTCTTGTGCCGCACTTGAACCGTTGCTATTGATGAAAGCAATAAAAGAAGGGTAGTTGAGGTCCAAAGAGGGTTTGGAACAATCATTTGAAGAGGTTCCCGTGATGATGGTGATGTTCTTTTGGGTGTAGCCAAGTGCGCAGAGGAGATTAACATAATCTTGAACTCTCACATCATACACCAGTCCAGGGTCTAGGCCTCTATTAGGGTTGACATGACCAGCTCCCAAGGCTAAAGGAGAGGCTTGTTTGTAACCATCACCAATGTCTTTGATGAGTCCCATGGTGTTGTCAAACATGTCCGATGTTGTCATAATTGCTGACCTAATGGCTGCAACACTCCATTCAGGGTGTGCTCCTCTCAACAATGCTGCAACACCAGCAACATGAGGGCATGCCATTGATGTGCCACTTAACAAATTGAAGTTGCTGAAAATATTATGGGACCCAAACACTTCCACTGGAACATTTTGTGGCCATGCAGCTAAGATTGATGTACCAGGAGCAGTGATGTCTGGTTTCAACACAAATGGACAACTACTTGAAGGCCCTCTAGAACTGTAATCATCCACACTCGGAGCTGGTCTAGTGCCCAAAACTGTCCTCTTAAAAGACATGGTTCCTTTAGCACCAGAGTTAGTACTCTTAATATAACCTTTGACAGTTTCCCCATTTATTGGGGAAACAATAATAGATGCAAAACTATTTTCAAAGAAAAAAGAACTCTCGGAGCTGTTTGAAATGAACACAGCCGCGACAACATCATACAGCTTAGCCACTTGAGCATCAATGATAGTTCCATTCTTGTCTTCACACACCACAATCTTGTTTTTCGCCTTGGCCAGTTCCTTCATTTTGTTGCACAAGCCCATGAAAACAATAGGAACATTGCTGGAAGAGAAGTTTCCATGATAGAGAGACATGCCAGTTACTTGGACTCCATTTCCAAGCGTGAGAGTACCCTGAAATTCACGGTCCAAAGTGCCAGCAGCCACAGTTATGACCCATGGTATTCCATTATGAAGCACTGCAAGGAATGGCCCTTCGTTTCCTGCAGACGTGGACACAAAAATGCCTCTCTCCATTGCTGCAAACGTGGCTATAGCAACAGGGTCCTCATACAAAGGTACATCATCAAAGCCAAATGACAAGGAAAGAACATCAACCCCATCTGATATTGCACTATCAATTGCAGCTATTATATCAGATGCATAATCTCCTTGTTCCCACAATGCCTTGTACATGGCCACTCTAGCACGTGAAGCAACTCCTGTGGCAGATCCAGAAGCATAGCCAAAGTATGATGCACCTTCAACAACACTCCCAGCTGCAGTGCTTGATGTGTGAGTCCCGTGACCTTCAGTGTCACGCGTTGAAGAAACATTATTGGTGGTGTTGGGGTGCTTTGCCAGCAACCCTTTGTTGAAGAACTTTGCTCCAATGAGTTTGTTGTTGCATTTGATAGTGCTTTCACATTGGCCTTTCCATCGAGAAGGAATTTTAGTCAATCCCTCATCGTTGAAGCTTTCACTTTCAGGCGAAATTCCAGTGTCCACGAAACCAACAATGACATCTTTGCCAAATTGAGACACTGGCCACGCCCCTACATTGGGGTTGAGGCCAAGGAAGTGTGGTGAGTGTGTTGTGTCACGCTTGGCACGTAAATCTCGCATGCTAGAAACGTAACCCGGGGAGGTTTTGAGAGCTTCAAGCTCTTTAGGTGACAGGTTTGCACTGAAACCGTTGATGACATTGGTGTAGGTGTAAATCAGCTTAGAGTTAATAACAGAGTTAAGATTATCGCTGGTGGCTTTGGAATTGTCCAATGCTGAAGAGAGAGTGGAGAGATACCAAGTGTGTTGGGAGGAGAATGCTTTGGGCATGGCTGATATGTCCATGTGGATGATATAGTTGTCAGACTGAGCCAACGTGGAAATTGCAAGGTGATAGGTTGTGATGTAGAAGAAGCAAAGAGAGAGACAAATATGGGTAGCCATCATCGGATTAAGGTGAATGTGTATAGAACAAATGTGATGTTTAAATAGGGAATATATACAGGCTGTGATATTCGTTAACTAGCTCTCATAAATTGACTTGTGGTTGATCATTTAGAAAACTTTTATATTATGAAAAAAAATGTAATATAGTCATTATTACGATTGTTGTACGATTACGGAAAATCAAAATACTTTGATATTATTATCATAATTGCGATTGCGATGGTAGATCACTATTTAAAATCATGGGAACACCTTTTGAATATCAAGACACTAGTATTGATATAGTGTTGGAGTATAATTTATGTTTGTCAAAAAAACAAGAAGAGTATAATTTATGGATGTTTAAAACTTCAAATTATATCCAGACCTCTCAAAAAGTTATCTATATATCCCCAAAAGGTATCTTCTACGGGACCCTAGTCTCCCCCCCACAATAAGATTAAGTAGCTACATATGCCCGTGCTTTGGATGATTTTGGACACCTTTGTCTGCAAGATTCATTCATCGACAACTACAAATTTTGACGTTATTGCTTGTTTGGTCCATGTCCAATTAATGGTCATACCGTGTATATAGTGTCCACAGAAATATCGATTCCTTTCCCGCGATGAATTTGAAAAAGGTTTGATTTGCAATTTTGCATGTAAAATATTTTTCTAAACATCTAACAAGAAATTTTTTATCGTCACAGCATGTTAATGAATAAAATAACCTGATAAAATAATTAAATCTTATTTAGATTAATGTAAAAATGTTTTATATAAATATATTGAACTCTTAATATGAAAACCTACATTTGGTACATTTACAGTAGTTTAATTTAATGACCAGGTTGTACAAGTTTGTCTATATTCATATTTTTTCAATCCAGCTTGATAGTAGTTTAGAAACTAGACAGCGAAAGGCTCAAGTTGCACTTTGATTTGGTACGGTCTTACTTGTGCATTAAACTATCAGGCACATATCCGCACCTGTATGTCAATATCATCATTAATCTACCATCCCCCTTAATACGTTTCATACTCATTCCTCACATCAACAAATTTTCTTTAATTTAGTTCTATTTTTCGTTGAGTGTTAACGACATGAATTAATTAATGAAATGGTTACATGTATCTATCTTCATTTAAAGTCCATGTGCTACGGTGATGCTATGTACCATGATTAATGTTCTTGATTGACCCAGTGTATATATAATTCAATAGAAGAAGCATGCTAACTTTGTATCTAGGACATTCCCATTTTAGTCACGGTCACCACAAATTAAGGCAGGAATCTGCCCTAAAATTACTAAGAGCATTTGTGCATATGTTCTACTTCATTTACTTCACGCGTGGAGACCCTTAATTACACATCCTTTTCAATTCAACACAGAGCGAGATATATTGTGCGACTGTAACCGCATGGGGAGATCACTGGGGTTTGAATGTTATCTCTCTTCTTTTTCTCAAATTAAGCCGTAACATTATGCTTGCATGGGAGAAGTAGAGGAAAAGAAATAATATAAAATGAAGTAGGAAAACTGAAAATAAATAAATAAATTTTAGGTTATATATATAGATAAAAAAAAATTAAAAGAAAAATATAATCATATTAATTAGATGACATTTTTTTATGTTTATATAAAACAAAATTGACAAATGGTTATTTTGTTCTTCTCTTCCAAGTTTTCTTCCCGACAATAATGCAGTAGTGAAATTATTTTGCATGAGTCCCATGTATTATTGCCTTTATCTCCTCACTTTTCACACATACTGAATAAGTGAAAAGTCATTGAAACTAATGGTTTTTGAACCTGTTGCACCTTCGAAACGACAGGCATGAGGGTTTTTTATATTATTATTATTATTACTTATCTGTAAGACGATGCGAAAACTAGAAACTATAAAGGTTGTCTAGTTTTGAGTGAAAGAAACTCACATCCAAACTTTTAAAAATTGAGTTAGCTCTCTATATATAAATAAAAATTTATATTAATTATTATGTGTATAAAGTGTTTCATATTTATTTTTATAATGAATAAGTTCGTACGTTTATATTTTATAAGGTAATCAAAACAGTAACAGTTCGCGTTAAGCCAAAGGAATTACTCGGATTCTTTTGTCTGTTTCTAGTTTAATAATGATCAAATGATGTTGATATAAACATGGGTGAGTTTATTTAATGAGCGTGTAAAGAAAATTTAAATTCGTATTTAATTACAAACTACTATTATATATGATAATTTATTTTTATTTTTATAATAATTATTTTCAAAATCATATCAATGATAATTTCTAGTGAATTGATAATATAATTTTTTTACACTAAAAATATAAAGAAATTAGATTCTATAAATATTTTCTTAAATTGAATATGATAAATCCAGATTAAGAAGATATAAAATTGATGTCATCATCATAGCTCACTATTTCTTTAGAGGATCATAGCTCACTATAGTAACTATATAGATACAGATAGGACTTCAAATAATGTCCCATGAGGCACCACTTGCAAGTTGCATGTGCGTATTTCTTTGGACGCTTCTCTTCTTTTTTTCCATCTATATGAACAGCTGATCGAAGAAATCAGTTTACACATTACTGCAACGGGGTTTCCCTAAACGAAGTAAGCAACCTCGATAATGAACAATTCATTTTGGTTAATAAGGAAAGATAATTAATATTAAAATTTGAGTAAGGGGAGATGCTCGGAAGATATTTTGGACCTTATCACGAGGCCAATGACCCACGGTACCAACTTAAGTGTATTTTCCTCATCTACCACTATATAACATTTCATGCTTAGAGATACAAATGTTGGAAATCTTTTATCCTTTAATCCTTATTTTTTATCCACATGTAATATACATGTCTGAGTCAAATTCACCAAAAGTCTTAAAATCTATAATATATTTAATTATTAAAGATTAGATAAAATACTTGGATTCGTAATTAGTTTCTAATTTAAGCGTTTTTTAACAATTGTTACAAGATTTTTGCAGTTATTTATCATGAACATGAACAATGTCATTATAGTTCTTCCTCAACCAGAGTCTTTTTATTTCTCAATTGAATTTTTGTAATTCTTCAAATGAAGAGAAAAGAAACTATATATGATGATTCAGTATATTGAGAACCATAGCTTACTAATAGAAGGTTAACATAATAGAATTTTTTTTATTCCCTAATAGACCAATACTGAGATCTGTTCATTTAAGTTCATATCACTTTATTTGGTAATCTAACAGACTCACTCAATTTGATCACATAAAATAATTAAAGTCTACTAATGATAAATAACTAATATAATTATTTATAGCAACCAAGTTAGCTATATACCATATGTTAGATTAAAAATCTAATACGATTACATTGTTTATATCAATAATTTGAGAAGGCAATGGAAGAATCTCTCTTTCACATCACTGAAATCACAACTGGATTAATTCGCAATTCATTCTACTCATCACCTCTCTTTTAATTTGTTTTTTCTTTTTGAATTGTACCCTTTAGGTTGGATTCTTATCCAATCCCTTTAGCTCAACTTCTTCGGCTCGGGTCCCAACTCATTCCAATCTTATCAAATCTAAGTCCAACTCCAAAAGTTTAAAAGTGTCATAAAACTGGCATGAACATACATCTCAAGAATCACGGGATATGGTAAAACATTTTGATACATCATAACACCTCGATCCATGAATATCACAGAGAATACATGCTCCAAACAAGGATAAAAGACCCTCAGCTTAACCTAAGACAGCGGGTTGATTAAACAATGCACTTCACTTGAGTGCTATGAACTAGGCCACCTTCTCTACAAGGAAATCTTTTCTGGAATACAAACTATTATTGTAATTTGTTGCTTATTTTATAACTTTATATTAGCATTTGTTATTGTATGAATATATTATTTCTAAGTTAAAATTTCTAGCAGAGGACAATTTCAAACATGAGAACTAAAACAAATTAAATATTTGAGATGATGCTAAGGGATATTAAGAGAGAAAGTCTTTGATTCGAATTATATCTTTTGATCAGCTAAAGCTTGTTATTAGTATATTCTATTTAAATTGACTATGGGATTAGGTTACTCCTATTAAAAAATTTCTTATAATTCCTTGTACGTTCTTGTTGTATTTATATGTATATTGTTTATAATCAAATAATGCACATTTCCAAGCCTTAGGAAATTTTTCTTTGAAACTTAGGAGACATTTGTTTCAATTCCATAGGTGTTGTTTATAGTAGCATTTTTTTAGTCAAAATTGAAGTATTACTTTGTTGGTTTGTATTATCTTTCAATGCAAATCTTTATTTAGTGGATTACCTAAGTGAAATTCAATTTCGATTGGAGAATAATAAAAACAAAATCTATGAAATTGTATGTAAGTTTTGTCATTTCTATATAATATGATGATCATATGATTACAAAATTGTGCAATTACATAAATAATGCTTAGTCTTTAAAATTTTGGCCCATAAATAATCGGTCTGGATCAAGTAAATGAATGGGCCATGTTTTTCACTTGCATGAGCCCAGACAACCTGAAAAGGACATGGACTTGATGTATTCAACATCGGGGCTTCTTTATGCATTTCATTTTTTCTTAACATACATTCGTCTTTTTTTTCTTTTTTCTTTTATTTTCTTAAAATTAATCCAATCACACCTTATATTTTTTTTAATAAGTTTATTTCTCAAAAAGAATAAGAAAATTTCACTGACGCTTGCGATGGGTGGTACCTGACATTAGGATAAGTGGATAACTTCCCATCTTGCAAAGCCACTTGCATATTCTCCCTTATACTAAGACCTTGGACGAACTGTGCATATTGACATCGACACCTTTTACAATGCTTCTTTTGAGAATTCAACTAATTCACGTGATTCCTAATCGGTCCAATTTGATAAACAGTGAGGAATCTTTAACCTTCTATTCGTCGAAGCAAATCACATAGAAAGACATGAACATATAAACATTTTCCCAAACCCCACGCCAATATTGGTTATTTGCTATTCATTTTTGTATATACATTCGTGAAATCTCATGAAGCAAATTAAAATGCATGGATATTATAAGAAAAAGAAGTATCATAATAAAGATTAATTTAAAGATGCTAAAATCAGCTAGATGATCAAATAGTATTTGTGTTCATACCTAAATGAAAAAGAATTAATAATATTATTCTTACTTTACAGAATTTTTCTTGTTCTTTATTATTATTTAACTTAATTACATTTTTTATCCCTTATAACAATGGTGTGTGGTTTTAGTGATTTTAATTGTGTGAATTAAGTTTTTAAGTATTGAAATTGTGAAAATTAATTTGGTCTCTCTATCATCCCTTCATAATTAAATATTTACTGTGTTTTATGAATATTGATAAAATTAATTAATATATAATGAAATCCATTCTATAAAGTTGATTTTGAAAATATGTGATTTTTGTTTGAATGTTTTTTATTCAAAAAGTAAGGTAGTATCAAAACTTATATTTTTTTTTTTATCCTACTCAAAAGTTACATAAAATTGTTTCACCTCATAATTTAGACCCAGAATTAATATTTTAACATAAAATCAAGCATGTTAATATGTACCCAAAATCACATTAGCTTGACAATATATAGTGATTTTAGAGAATGTAATATAAAATTAAATACGTACTTAATAAAATTTAATGAAGTGACACTAAATGATAATGTATTGATAACATGTTATCTAATACATATATTAATATAATTTTATTACACAATCTTTCTAGTATTATAATTATGAAGGATCAAAAGTGTAATTAAAACATGTCAATATATGTATCAAATAATACAAAAGTTTTGAAAAAAAACTAAAATTACATTATTGTGATATCTGTTGGTCCAATTTGCATAATTGAATCCCGGAGACCAAAGTTTTAAAATTATGATACCTAAACAACCAAGGCAAAAATTACAATTAAGTTTTATTATTTTATCTAATTTATTTCATACTTGTCTCTCCTTAATTATTATAAAAAGTGTTGTAAAAATTTAAATAAAAAGCATACTCAATGAAAAAAATAATTATAGAATGCCAACAATATCAAAAGTAAAATGATTTTTTCAAAAGAAAAATGCATTTCTGATACTCTAACTTATCATTTAAAAGGAATATATTAATAAATTATAGCTTTTAAGAATCTAATAAATTTAAATTTATTATATACTAATATATATCTTTGAAATATTGAAAATAGAAACAGATAATTATAATTTATATAAGAATAGTTATTGTTATTTTAATTAATTTTAATTTCAACTAATTGATTATTTTAATTGCACAATTAAGATTCACTGTTTTTTCACCTTAATCTTTCCCCTAATATGTTTAGGTCTTCAAACTAATTTCAAGCATCTAAATGTAGTAAATGTTCGTTGAAAATAAAAATATTTATTAACTCAAGAGGTTGGTCCAGAGAAACAAGATGGAGTTTCACATTAACTTCCACGTGTATTTTTGTGAGAGATAAATATAAGTATTCCTATACCTTTGAATGAATTTGAGTGTCATCTCTTCCTCCTAATTTTTTAATACTAAAAAAAATCAAAGTATAATAAATATTACTTTTCTAGTAAAAGTTTATTACTTTTTAAAATGTTTTAAATTAAATTTATAAATATTTTATATTATCCCTCAAACAGAAATTGCCATATAATTAAAAATTATTGATTTTTATAATAACTACTTTATAAATTATATCTATAATAATTTTTAATTAGTTAATAATGTAAAAATATATTCTATGAAATTTATACTAAAATTTAATTCATTACAATATCCACAATTTCTTTGCATATATATTACCCTTCATGGCTTAACGAAAAACTAAACAAAATTAGAGAAAGATCTAGTACATTATTTTAGATTACAATACAGTTTTGTCACCTAAAATTTAATGAAAATTTTCTTCGTAATTTCCTTTTTCTATTTAAATTTAATCTAAATACACACTAACAGTTTAAAAGTATGTAATACTATTTTAAAATTCATATATAGATTAATTTCTAACAGGTTAATAGTAGAAATATCTTTATACTAACAATAAATATATATATATATATATATATATATATATATATATATATATAAAGTTCAACATACACATACTTTTCTCAATTTATGTAACAATATAAAACATATATCATTAATATTAACACAAACCTTGTATATAAAATTATAACGTCAACACAAGAGAAACATATCATATACAAATCCCTTAAACCTAAAAAAATATGAAAGTAATTTGCCCTTATTTTTAAAATGATATAACATAAAGTAATAAACAATATCTCACTTCATCACATGCAAATATATACACAAACGTACAATACCTAAAATAAAATATTTAACAAGTAGACAAACAAATGAAGAAAATAATAATCAGGGTCGTTAAACACTAGCAAAAAAAAAGTCAAAAAAGTAGGAAAAAAATCAATTAATTAACATATAGCTAGCTATTGTAAACCCATCTTCTCCGACATAGAACCTTTCCAACTGCTTGCCACACTCCACTGATCGGAGTTCGCCACCGACGACGGCACGCCGTTACCACACTTCGCCACCGTCCTCACGCTCTCTATCAACGCCTCCGTCCTTGACTCCTGCGACAAAATCTCCGACAGCTTCTCGGGGCTTATCACCAACTTCACCTTCCACACCCCACTACTATTGTATCTCGGAATCACCTCGGGTGGTTCCGAGTACACGTTGTTGTTGTTGTTATTTTTCTCGCACGTTGACATTCGGTACGGTGTTAAGGTGGCCTCGGCGTCGGAGAATTGTCTCGTCAAGCTCTTGCGAGAAGAAGAAGGGTTTAGAGGGAGGAGGTAGTAGACTTCTCCGCCGCGGAGCTCTTCGTTTTTGGGGAGCGGTTCGGAGAACATGTCGCGGCGGCTTCGGAAGATGCCGTGGCCGGGGAACTCGCTGGTTATGCACTCCACGGTTATGGGAGAGAAGAGTTCCATGATGCCTCCGTTTGAGGTAACCACTTTCACCATCATGTTTTCAGAAACGCCGTGGTGTAAACCTTTGAACACGCAGTTTCCCATAATTAGGGATGAGCACGGGTTGAGTTGGGTTAGATTTAGAGGAAAATAAGTAATAAGACACGAATTGTGTTTGTTGTGGTTAAGGTGCACATGGAGGTTGTGTTTGTGTTTTACTTCGTGGTTAAGGTTAATAAAAAGGGTTTGGTTTTGGGGGTGAGGAGGTTTCTTGAGGGTTTCTTGTTCATGGTTGGGAAGGAAGGATGGATGAATGAGAATGACTAACCGACACAAAAGGACATGAAATCCTTTTCTTCTATTGGATCCGGAATCGGGTGTGCGTTGCTTGGTGACTATTATTAGTGTGGGTGGTCCTACTTTACTTGGATTATTAGCAAGGAACTAATGACTGAGATATAGCATGATCCTTCTTTGTACACCAAGTGATGGATCAATTATGCAACAAATTGTGCTATAAGGTCAACGATTCGGGGATCATTCATCAATTTCACAATGTATCAATTTGAAAACAAAAATAATAACAAAGTGCTTAATGTTTAACACGAAATATGTGAATCAATTATGGTGTGAGATTGTTTCATATTAAATACTTAGAGGATAAATTTTATTATCTATAACATTTCCCTCATTCCAATATGATTGTTTTAAAAAAAATTAGGTAATGTCTCTCTTAAGAATTGGATTGTGAGGATTGTATGCTAAATATAAAAATGGATCGATTTTACTGTAAAACAATTAAAGAAAAGTAAAAATAAAAAATAAAAAATACAATAATAAGTTATTAACAAAATATATGTGTAATATTAAAAATAATAATACCTAAGCAAAGATAACATGCAATTTATTGATGGAAGATTTCTAAGATTAATTAATTAATACCTAATTTTTAGGTGTGGTAATGGTTTTTTTTAAAACACGGTTTCCATGCATATTTTAAAAACTCAACTAACGCCTTAACTAAAGTTTTAAAAATAAAGGCATTAATGAAGTACAGAACCTCATAATAAATTTCACACGGCAACAGTAACCTCTACGCCTAAACAATTAATGATTATCATAGTTTAAATATTTATTCTCCAAGTCATGGGAAAAAATGGAACAACACATACAACAGTTTATAAGATATGCATGTTAGTTTTGTAATATTAAACATTATTTTTCAAACATTTCTTCATTTAATTTAATTTTAAAAAAATACTCATGTAAAACATGAAATACTAATTAATATTAACAATAACACACAGCAGTTTATAAGATATAAGAGAGATATCATGGATCAATCTTAAAAAGAGATGACTCTGTCTCTAATTGTTTATTTCCTTTTAGTTTTCAACGTGGATTTTATTTCCAAGCTTCGTCTCTCCTTATATATATATATATATATCAAGTATTCAAGTCATTTGTCATGTTAAAATCTCTTAATTGAATTAGTGACTGTTTTCAACAAAATTATCTTTTGAATTCCATAAGGATAAAGAAAACTACATTTCTGTAGGGAAAAATATGCTAAATTTACTGAAATATTAGTGAAAATATAA
Organism: Glycine max; assembly: GCF_000004515.6. NCBI lineage: Eukaryota > Viridiplantae > Streptophyta > Magnoliopsida > Fabales > Fabaceae > Glycine > Glycine max. Next base: position 4,247,205 of record NC_038243.2, on the reverse strand, counting down.
AAAATTCTTACACATAACCGGTGATAATTTCTTGTCATTTTTCCTTTTATTGATTTTTCATGAGTAAGAAATAAAATATCACATAAAGATATATAACGGATGGACTTCGACGCCTACACGACACTTTTGCAATAAATTTTTATCATAAACATCAAACTCGACTCAAAGTAATATTTGCAATAAAAGTTAGAATCAAAATGGTATAATATATTACTTTTTATAAGAAGAAATCGTAATTATATATGGTCAATGGTGCATTCCTTCTCATTCGCACGGTGGTTCATATCAATATTATTCAGCTTACGTTTGCTTTAGAAAAGGGACCCACGTTTGACCGTCTGCCATAAAAAGATGAGTGGGTGGTGTAAAAGTTGATAAATATTTAAAATGTAATCAATGGTGATTCATTTTCATTCATGGGGTTGTTATCCATTTTACCTTTGCTTTAGAAAAAAGGGGACCCATTTTTCACCGACGGACTAAAAAAGATAATTGAGTGGTGTAACGGATTGAATAATAAAATGGATTTTTTTATCATGTCATGTAATTTTTTTATCATGCCATATGCGTAAAGTATCTAGGTTTTGTTTATGAACATATTTTGTCAAATAATCGGGTTGCTTATGTTTAGTGAAATTTCTTTTCTTAATTGCTGTTTTCTTTATTCACACTACCCAAGTTTATGATCTAAGTAGGAGGGTAAGAAAAAACTCAAGAATGGATTCAAAAAAATCAAATCAAATCGAATTATTTTGAGAGAAACATTGAACCAATCTATTTTATAAAATGGTTAGTTAATTGAACCATTTTTATAAAGTGACTCGGTTGTTTGGTTCTCACTGATCTATTTTATGAACGGTATCGAAATGAATGATCAGTTAGGTTAGGATTTTTAAAAAATCCAAATTATGTAGTCCTAGATCTAATTTAAAGAACTAAACCCCATTTCAGTTAAACAAACATAGTATATGTATATTAAAATAGATTTGAACATTTAAGAAATGAAATGGTTAATCTGGTGGTGATTTGGCAGGAGCAGGAGGAAGCTTAATTGGTGAAGGATATGATGGGTAGGACCATATATAGATACGTGATAGGATAAGGGATCCCGGTTGATATCAAGGTGATAGTGAAAGGTTAACAAAGTCGATTCTTCCGGCGAGTCAAAATCAGAATCCTTGGCGACCAAACTCAGGTTGCCATTGTTGGATTCCTTTGATGTCTCTGACGTGGTGGTGGTGGGGGATGGGGACAAAAGGACAAAGAGACAAAGTGAGGAGAAGGAAAAAGAAAAAAAAATAAAATAAACGAAAAAGATGAAGAAAAAAATTGGCCTTTAATTAAAAAAAAAAAATAGTATATCCAATTGTTACCATTACTTTCTCCTTGTGCAAAACTTGTTTGCCTTTCTCTCCAAGGTGACTGTTTAAAGGGAGAGCAAACCATTAAGTAATTTTGTGTTTTTGGTCTTTTAGATTCTAATTGTATAAATTGAGACTTTTAAGATATTAAACTTGTACAATTTTAGTTATTATATTAATCTTTTATTAAATATTTAATCAATCTTATGGACATGATATTAAATAATGATGCATTAATTAATAACGTGACAATTAACCTATTTGACCGACACATATGCAAATATAATTTTATTATGCTTTTATTAGTTCCTTTAATATCGCAATCATAAGAAATCAAAATCAAAAGTATAATTAAGTCATAAGAAAATTTGTATTTTTGAACTGATTATCGTCTTAGAAAACTAAAGCAAAAATTACATCTTGAACTAGAGTTCTTAATTATTAAATTTCAATCAACTATTTTTTCTAATCATTTTCTCAAAAGGCATGCAGAGACATCTGAACAGGACTAAATTTTAATCAATGTTTTAATTATAACTCTCTTTCAATATCATTACTTTCTTGAAACAAAGTCTTCTTTTATACTGTATATCTTTACTGTTCGTTCTAGTTTTATAGAAGAACTTATCCTTGAAAATTTATTGCATTTCATATATAGGTTTAACTTACTTTTTTGGATTCATTGAATTCCTCCAAGCCAATAGATCCTCTTGCATCTCAAATATAATGTCTACCACTTTTTAAAAATTGATGTTTATGAGTTAAATGATAAAGAAAAAATGGAAATAAATTTTTCATTTTTAATATATTGTTAAATTTGATAATTTTTTAAAAAAAAATAGAGAATTTAAATGATAATTTACCATGGTTTACTGTTCTAATAATCTTATGTTTATATATATATATATATATATATATATATAATTCTCTTAAATTAAAACCTTACTACTAAACATACAGTAAAAGAAAACTGATCAATTGACATATCATACTATGCGTTGGATAAATAATTCTGAGCTCTGACTAAAAAAATTACAACTATGTACTTTCTATATATGATCAAAATAACTATCAAAGATAGTTTATGTTTATTTTGAATATTATAATGATCTAACACTTACTATTTTCTACTTAAATTAATTAATAATGGTCTGTGTACATTTTAGCTCAAGTGGGTAATTTGAAACGGGAACTTGCAGCCATACTCTACAGGAACTTCCCTTTCCAATTAATTTCCTTTTCCCCCCATCTACATTGTGACAGCCCTACAACTTTCGGTGATACTTGATTACAAATTGAAACTTGGCTTATAATGATGAAGTCTGCTAGATTAAAACGACACCACACTTGGTATCATGTGGAATTCCTTTATATTCTTTAACTAGCTCTATATAGGGCTACAGAATTGAGGTCGATCATTTGGTTTAGTTCACAACTTTGGACTAACTTTTCAACAAATGACGATAAGTGTTTGAAAGGTTTATAGAAATACCACAACTTCAACACACTTTATGTTAAAAGGTGTAATTAATTATAACTTATAAGGTTCGGCTAACCGGTTAAAGAAACGGGAAAATATTTAACGTGAAAATCATAAAAAATAAAAAAAATCATGAATATAACATAATTTTTTATCTTCTAATAAAAATATTTTTATTTTAAATTTTTTAACTAGTATCCTACGAATATTTATTAGTATTTGTCTAATTTTTAAGAATAGTTTTTGTGGTCCAACATTCAAAGCGTGGCATTATATAAAACACATGATGCCTTTCTAATCTAAGGTTCACTAGAATTATTACCTCACGTACATTTTATTTTATATAATAAATGATGGTCATTAACGGCATTAAAATGATGAAGAATTGAAAGGAACTTAAATTTCGAAGTTGTCAATGAAAGCACAAAATTATTATCTCACATGCACTTTATTCATCATATAACGGTTCTAACTTCTAATTAATTGTTGCCAATGTGAAAGACAGTTCACTGTTTAATATCCTTCTTTTTTTTTCCTGTTTCTTTTCTCTTAAAAACTCAAAGATACAATTTTTTTTTTAATGTGCTATTAGAAACCAGTATTTAATTTGTGGAATATTAGATTGTGATTTCGCGGTTCCAGTTACAGCATGGGTGATTATGTAGGGTGTGTTTATTTGCCCGTCGAACAACAATGTTATAAGAGTAATGAATAATTCACGTTGAACCTTCATTTGAGGCCAAAGAATTGAAAATCAAGCACACGTGCAGAACCAGAATAACAAATGAAATGCAAAACCTTTAGGAAAACAATAATATACAGATAATTGAAATGTAAAATAAATAGAATGCATACAATTTATATACAAATTTAAGATAAATAATGTCAATGTGTAACATTAATCTACACAAAATAAAAAGCTACTCTTCAATTTCCCGGTACAACTGGAATCTTTTATAATTATCACTAGGAGGACCTTCCAGAAACTCAGAATCATTAGGATCGACTTAGTAATGGAAGATTTGAAATAATATGTATGAGATCATATGTGTGTGATCATTATAAAAAAAATCAGAAACTCAACGAAGATGAATATTTAAAAATTATATAATTACATACTCCTCTCCTTAGATTAGCAATAATTACATTTACAAAACAAGTTTTATTCCTTTTTCTCTTTGAAAACATAAAATGGTTTTCGAAAACTAAAATAAAACAGGCCCAAAATACTTTTTTTTTTCCTCTCTCGCCTGTTGTAACAAAGCAAGCCATACTCCCTCATCAATTTACCAATTTTGCTTGCAAATTACACTGATTTCCTTCTTTCTCTCCCTGAATCAGTGCTTGTAAAATTGTAATTGTACCTGATCTCTCATTCAGTCAGCTAAAACAAATTCACATCAAATTATACGATGAAAACCAGTGTGCTTTTAGTACCAGTCAAACCAAGCACACTTCATGCAACCCAACAGGCTATAAATACCAGCAACATAATTGTGTTAAGGGTTGAAAAATTTTCAGTGAATAAAGAAATCACAAAATATTTCAAAAAATAAACAACACCTCATTGTTGTATATAAAGGAATCCAACCACAGAGGAGCAGAAAAACGTAGCTAAGCAGAGTTTGAGCAGCCTCTATTCAATCCCGAGGATCATTCATTTTTTTTTTATTCATATAATGTTGAATCTGGGTCAGTTATGCCTTCCCCTTTTTTTGAAACTACTATTCCTACTCCAATAGTGCTATTGGCACTACCACTACCAAGCTTGGTGAAATCCCTCTTTTGCCCCCTCACCAAATCCTCATCCCTCCCCTTCCCTTGTAACTTCCCCATTCCACCCCGCCCCATCCAGATCCAAGTCTCACTGCTTTGCCTCACCTTGTCGTCGAGTCTAAAGCAGCGCCGCTGCCGGCATGCCTCCACAAGCACCATTGCGACCCAAATGATCCAAACACCATCACCTAGATCCACATGCGACCTCAACCTCCAAGGCCCTCTGTACATGCGTGATGACGAGGAAGGTCGAGGACAAAGCTCGAAGGTTGCGCACAGAGAAAGGAGATAGGGTGGGTTGTTTTGAGTGGTCTATGGGGAAGAGGAACGGAAACGGAGGGGGAGGAAAAAGAAAAGTGAAAGAGGAGGGTGTACAACAGTAAAAAATGAAAAAATATATGAAAAAACAACAAAATCTTAATTTCTTTTCGCGCACAAGGGTGAAAAAAACACAAAATATGATTTTTTTAATATTATACAACGGAATGGTATTTTTGTTGTTTTTTTTTCACCCCTATTAATAATGAAAATATAATTTTATTGTTTCTTTATACAACAAAATCATGTTTTCATCATATTTTATTTTTTTCACCCCATTTATGTAAAAAAAAAAAAACACATTTTCATTAAGTTTCCGTCTAAGGGATTATTTGGGAATATAGTTAAAAAGAATAATGTTAACAGCAAAAGTGATACTATCAATAACAATACCTTGTTTTTTTTTTTTTTTTTTCCTTTTGTGATGCGTTAGGCTCGGTCCAATCTCTACATAAAGTTATTTCTATTTTAATTTTAGGCTCTTGTACACCCCTATTTAAAATCATGGGAACACCTTTTGAATATCAAGACTTAGATAAAGATAATACTGGGTAAGAAATAAGTTATTAATACAATGTGAGTGAAAAATAACTAAAAATATAGGCAGTAGTACTGACACAGTGTAGGAGTATATAATTTATGTTTGTCAAAAAAACAAGAAGAGTATAATTTATGGATGTTTAAAACTTCAAATTATATGGCCACCTCTCAAAAAGTTATCTATATATCCAAAGGGATGAAAATATTACATTGAGGAAGTAATGGACATAATCGGTATAAAAAAATATGATTAATCTTAGCACATAAAACAAATATTAATTTAATTTAGAAAACAAGGGAAAAGTGTAGAGGAGAGAAGTATATTAGGTTTTTTTTTATTTCAAAAGAATAGGAAAAATATATATGACGCAAAACAAAATGTATGTGTGATGAAAGAAAAGAAAAAAAAGTCTAATAACTAATAGAAAAAAGAAAGAAAAAAGTCTAGAAAAATCTCAAGGGTTTTAGTAAGATTATTTTATAGATGTTTTATATTAAAAAATATGATAAAATTCATTAAATTTTTTCTTAAAAAATAATCCATTAAAATTTGTATATTTTTTAATACCAAAAGATTTTTTATAAGTTATAAAAAATTCTAATTGAATACCACCAGATTTTGTTGTCTTTCTTAAAAAAATCTTAAAAGTCTTCATTAAATATCACAATACTTATTTATACTATTTAAAAATTTTGATGGAATACCACAAGACTTATTTATACCATTTAAAAATCTTAATTGAATACTACAAGACTTTATTATAATAAAAAATTCTTTTAAAATCCTTTGAAATCTTAATTCAATAACCCCTTTTTTTCATCTTATCATTATGTTCTTTGAATCCTATCTAAAAATCTTATTTTCATCTTATCTTTATTATTCTTTAAATCCTAATTTTAAACTATCTTCACCATATATTTATTATATTATATTGTGTTTTCATGATTATTATACAATATTTTATATTTTTTTCATGTGACAATATGTTTCAAGGTACGTTCATCACTAATTTCATGTGACACTAAATTGTTGATGTAGACTTGGATTAAAAAATGAATGAACGCACTTAAAGAAAAGAAATTATTGTCAAAAATTTTGCTTTGTAATTAAGATGTATAGTATATGAATTTAGTGAAAAAAGTACCTTGAAATGCAGTGTCACATGAAGGAAAACACAAAATATTATATAATAATGATGAAAACACAATATTATATGATGAATATATAGTAACAATAGTTTAAAAATTAGGGTTAAAAGAATAATAAAGATAAGATGAAAAATAAGATTTTATATAAGGTTTAAAAAATACTAATGATAGAATAAAAATAAGACTAACAAATATGAATATAAAATAAATATTTTTCATTTTTTTATTTCTCGTCAATTATCTTAATTTTTAAGTGATATTTTATTAAAAAATATATACCTATTTTAAAAGTATATTTTCGAAACTATGAATCATCATAGTTCAAGAAATATCTTTATGAAATAGGTATATGTAATTCTAGAAAGACATTTCTGAAAAGCAAAAGGAGTGTATTTCTTTAAGAAAAATGGCATAATAAGTGAGTAATTGAGAGGTAAAAAGAGCGGTATGGAGTGTAAATAGCAAGAGCCTATTTTACTGTAGTGTTAGGCCTACAATCTTTTGTCCACAAATGCAAAACTAGCCCAAAACTAAATAAAATCAATTTCCAAGCATATATGATTTATTTAAAATGACACAAATATGTTAGTAACAACGAATTAAATGAAACCAATTATAATATAATTCTTTAATCTATTAATAAAAAATTATGAAATTAGCATTTTGCTTTCTTTATTTTTTCACTTTTTAGTATTATCATTGATTTTTTCAGGAGTGTTATCGTTTATTGCATTATATATGTGTTTATTACTTTCATTAATTGCATAATAATGATAATATGCTCGTGTATCAGTAGTAATAATTAACATTATTTATTTGACTTTAAAAACATTGCTTATTTACTTCATTCACTTGTTGGTTTATTTATTGTAGGTATATAGCAAGTTGTTAAATAAATTGTTAGCTTAATTAAATTGTAGGCATATCAGTGATGGAAATGGGATGTTAATTGTTAAACAATCCATTCGTTAGTACATTTATCATTATTGTAATAATTAATGTTAATCAGTCCCACATCTATGCATGATTTTTAAAGTAAGTACTACAAAAATCAATTATTTTATCATACATAATTATCCAATTATATAAAAAATATTTACACTATTAATTTAAAATTTCAATAAGAATAGCAACAAAACTTAATCAAACAAAATATGTGTTACACGAATAAAATCATTCTAAGTGAAATAAAAAGCAACATTTCAAAAAATAAAATATTTAAATTTTTTTTCCATCACCTATTAATTTAGGGAGGGAGGGGAAGAAGAGAAAAATAGTTATTTGGACAACATCATGCAAAGTCCAACCTTGATTTTACCTTAAATAAGGAGAAGCTTTTAGGGTGGACAAATTCCTTAGGTTGTTCATCGATGAACCATAAATTTTCTAATGAACAGTGTCATTTGTTATAATTTTAAAAGAATAAATTAGATGTGAAATGACAATAATACTCCCAATCAAAATATAAGAGATTTCTGTGTTGTGTTTGGTACGGTAAAGGGGACTTATATCTACTTTCGAAACGGCGGATTCTACCCTAGTATGGATTTCACGAACAGTACCTAAAATTAATATAAAAAAATTATTATTATTTTATTATAATTTGTATAATATCTATTATACTCCCATTTAATATAAGAAATATTTTAGGCTCCAACGACGTTGTCACTACACGAGTTCCGACGAGAAGCTCGCCACTTGATGCGACGGCGGCACGCGACACCCATTCTTCCGCGGCGGCCTTCCGGCGAAAAGCGTCACTACTACCAGTTCTTAGAAGGCAACATCTCTAGCCTTTCATTGACAACTAAATAGCTTTGGAATCAAATGAATCAAGATCTCAGAAAAATCTTAAACAATCGAATGAATGTTTCTCAAAATTTTATTCTGGTTTACTGAATCAAGAAAAAAAAAACTCATTTCATAGAGAAAAACCATTGTACCCTACATGAATCAAGTTGAGACTTTTGTGCCTTTACAAATTACAACTCCATCTGATTCAGCAACATGAAGAAAACTCCACCGCTCTCATTAATCTCAAATTCCAATAGATTAAGAAACCAACTCTGATGCAAAAAGTAATTTACACAGCAGCAATTGATAAAATAAACGACGCATTAGTCTTTAGCATCCCCTCTTTCCCCTTCTCCTTTCTTCACCAACAACCGAAGCACACAAACACAAAATGAACACCCAGGAAACAAACGTATGTTTCTGGTTCCGATCTAGAAGCTCTCCTTCTACATGCATAGTAAACAAAACTGCACGAAGGCCTTTGTTGCTCTGTCGACGAAGAGTTTGGCGATGGCGTTGTCAATCGCAAAGGCAACTATTGGTTTGGATCATACGCGACACGACGGCGAAGCCACGGTGTCGCCGGAAAAGTTTGATCTATGATGTGAGATAAAAATGTCAATTCCATGAAAAGCAAACTCACGAGACACTATTCACACATTCACACAAAATTCCGTACGAGACTTACCTTGGTTTGATCTAGACGGTCCATGTTTCTTAAATTCAAATCCAACAGCTGATAATTTTCGGTGCACCGGTGGACAACCTAGTCATTTGGTCCATCCTAGAATTTTTCAAATAAGGAAAGTAGGTTCATGATTAGGTTGCATGACTGTGACAGTTAATTGGTAATGCTTCAATTTAAAGGTAAATAGTAAATACATTAAACTGAAGAAAATCTAATCACAAATAGTCAAATACTGTTTCCTTCCTCCATCCACTTTGACCATTTTTTTACGCCGCATACCTCGCTTGCCACTTGTTTTCTTCTTTCTCTGCCTATGGTTTTTCCTTTCAACGCCAAAAGTTTTTTTTTTTTTTCAAGCCTAGGATGGTGTGTTTATCCATTTATCTCTTTAGTAAACCTTTTTTTCTTCTTCCTGGTTTTCATACCTCGAACAAAACAGATAGAGTTAACTTAAAATGCTACATGAAGTGAAAATGGAATTCTTTATGAGATTTGCTTGTTTAACATGTTTGTGGTAAGCTGGCTTACTGTGGATTCACATCTTGTGTTACAGCTTGCTTGTTAATAAAATATTTAGCATCTTCAAAAAACATGTTTGTGGTAGCTATAAGAATCCAAAGTTAGGAAAGTAGAGCGTTATGATTTAAGAAAGAGGATATTGAAAAATGTTTCTTTATTAGTTTTATTATCTTAAAAGTAATATAGAAATGATGCATACTAGTAGTTTTTTACAAGTTAGTTTTATTAAGAACCTTTTTTTTCTTCAATATAAAGCATCCAACCTTTTTGCCATATTAACAAAGTGTTTGAATTCTCATCCACACTCTTCAAATGGGAATCAAAGAAGCAACAGTTAATTGCTTTTGATGTGTTTTTGTGTAAAAATTTAATAAAACATGGATTACCAACTAAGAATGTTCAATAGATGGGAGGATTCATCAACTACAGAAAAATGTAAGCTAAATTCAATTTTCCCACATTTCCAACTTATATGACAATTAGAGAAGTTATTTGAGAAGTGATCAAACTAACAAAAAATTTCTTACTAAAATTGAGTATGAAACAAGTTGTTAACCCAATACATTGATTGGGTTGAGTAAAATAAGTCTCACAAGTTTGAGCTCGTACTCAACAAGCTATAGAGGGGGCATCGCCCCCCTTTCCCTAAATTTGTCATAAAAAGGTAGGAAACAACAGGTTATTTGTCTTCTATAAGTTAAAAATTGAATTAAAAGGGGGTTGTTAAGCAAAGCAAATTCTTACAGTTAAGCAATTTTGATAAAGAAATAGATGGTGAATAATGAAAAGTGGAGGGAGGGTTGTTTTGGGATATTTGAAGAGTTTGATTGATGTATTAACAAATAAAAATAAATAAAGTGTCCAAATTGGAATCTAAAATTTAATTTTAGCTTCCCTTTTAATTATCCTTTTTTGGTTAATAAAGTTGAATTGCAGCAGCTATACACACAAAAAGAGGAAGATAATTACATTGAGAGAAAAGCAGAGAAACACAGAAGCATTAATAAATAAAGGAGTATTGTTTATTTATAGAAAAAGCTTTCATGTGAAAGTTATCGTATCATGTCCATAAGTGATAAGCCCCACAAATATCCCAAACAGAGCAAGCAACATTAAGGTGCACATAAGGAAGGTTGAATACGACCAAGCAGAAGTTCTATGCTCCTAAAATGACACATTATTATGTATGAAATAGCACAGAGAAAGGGGTGATATAGTAAAAAAGGTTGGTCTTGTTATTTCTAATATTGTATTCCATATTTTATATAACTTGTGTTTCAATGATTCTTCTGTATTTTGTTATGAGAATTTGTTTTTCTTTTTCCTTCATTCTCTTCCTTTCCACCCTTAAAAGTAATGATATTATATACCATGAACACAACCACAAGTGCATGAATGTTTTCAACTTTTCATTGATGATTTGATCATGTAATCTTCCAAAAGAACATTCTTTTTTCTCACATAATTTTCTTTTGTAATCCAATTTTGCTTTTGGTTGTTTGAAATTTTGAGATTGTATGTATCTCTATTCATTTCTAAAACAAATAATATCTCCACAAAGCAATTTCAGATGGTGGGTGATAACATCAATTCAAGGCAATATAATATTGATATAAATTCTACCAAAATCTTTGTTGGAGGGTTGGCTTGGGAGACTCAGAGGGACACAATGAGGAGGTATTTTGAGCAGTTTGGAGAGATCTTAGAGGCTGTTGTGATCACAGACAAGAACACTCTGAAATCCAAGGGTTATGGTTTTGTAAGCCGCCCCCCTTTATGATTCTCATGTCTCTTCTACATTGGCATATTTGCTTGTTCATTTCATTTGGCATGTAGTCTTAAACATTGAGTCTTTGGTTTTGTTTGTTATCCTAGGTCACATTCAAGGATCCAGAGGCAGCAATGAAAGCATGTCAGAACCCCTCTCCAATAATTGATGGAAGGAGGGCAAACTGTAATATTGCATCTATTGGTGCAAACAAGAATCGGACACGGGCTCCACAACATCAACATGGTTTCAATCCGTCCATTTTCCTTTATCTTATTACACTGTCCTCTTTCTTTTCATTTTATTTTTAAAATTTCAACTTGTTTTTTCTGTATTCTATTTCTCTGGAAAAAGTTTGAGTTTTTTCCCTTCTAATCTATATCTATTTATCTCATACTAAGCAAGAAGTTACATGCCACCTTTACTATTTAGTCATCAATTAAATATTAAACAAATGTTTATGATACATGGCATAAGTTTATGATAGATGGCATAAGTTTTTTTAAAAAATAAAATAAAATAAAATTGAGAAGCAACTTCACACTGTGGGTGCAGGACGGTCTAGAGCAGCACCTGGTGTGTTGGCCTCACCTGCTTATCATGGCACTTCCTCTACATTTGTCCATCAAAACAGTGGGCAATACACATTTCCCAATTCAAGTTTTGGGTAACATGAACACACCATGTGTAGTTTTGGTCATTTTTCTATTTTGCATGTCAATTTTCTCCCTTATTCCCACATTCTCTAATTCTGCTTCTTTGCCGCAGATACACTGGATATTCACAAGGCACAATATACCCCCTGGTAGGTTTTTGTCTAATAAGTACTTAAAAATAATCACGCAATAAATATAGAATAGATAGCGCATATACAGAAAATGTAACAAATTTTTACATTGTTATTCAATTGTAAAGATAATATATGATAAATTTGTAAACTTTAAACTACTTAAAAGTCATATAATGATTTTTTATTTATCAATGATATAATTCTTTTTACAGTGAAAAGTAACAGTACATAAAAATTAAACTCATAATTATATCTGCATTGTGCATGTTCTTCATTAACTTTGGCATACTTTTGTGTGGGCAATTTTGCAGAGCTGCTATGGGGTATTTGGAGGTCAACAAATCTCAACTTACTACCCGTCCAATGGGGCATCTGGCCAAGTGGGATTGGTTCATAACATTTACCCTTTCAGTGCCCAATATTCATACAATAGCCATTCTCATGGTTTTGGAGTACAATATCCACAAATGATGCAGTTTCCAATTCTCCCTAGGCACTATGGTTCAGCTGGTATCCTTGCACTTCCTTCTTCAATGCCAATGCCAAATATTAGTGCAGGTAAAAGTTAATTCATTTTATTGATATAATCTATTTGACTATCCAACCAAACAAGAGTGCATTAAAGGGTAAAATAATGTAGCAGTTACAACAACAGCAACTACAACAACAGCAGAGGCAATAAGAACAAGTGTAGGAACTTCACAAACCGCTGGAACAACTTCTGAACAAAATTCTTCTGCTGAATCTCTACATAGACAAACCCATGATGCCTTGTAAAGCTAAATATGTTGAAAGGTGATGAAAAAGGGTAAGAACCAAGAGGGGATGACATTGATTATTTAAGAAGCATATTAAGTAGTGATTCCTAAAAGAGGCTGAGAAGTACTCCAATAACTCAACACGGAACCCTTCATTCAAGGAATGGGTACATGATATACAATACATAAAGTTCATGTCACTCATCAACCAAAACCAATCCTTAATTCATGCTCTAAATATTGCAGCCTTATACTCTTCCTTATAGGCTAATTTTACTAACCCTGGATTGACTAGTTATTTTGAAGGAACTTACTGAATAACTACTAAGATTAGTTTTTTTTTTTTTTTTTTGACAACACTGCTAAGGTTAGTTCATGGTGGGAGATTTGAATAATTTACAAAAAGATCTTATGTTAAAAATCTCATCATCTATCGTTGTATACCAAAAAACAAATACATTGAGCTGGGACTGCTCAATCCGTCAATTTACTAATGCGGCGAATGAATGTCATGTGATGAGGTTTTGAAATAAAGTCTCTTTGCTTTTACGTACATAATATAACTATAAAACTGTTTTAAAATAATAATAGTTATAAAAATATAAACTAATAAAAGTAATTATGTCGATACCTCGTTACAAATAAATCAATCCTACACAATGGAATCGGCTTTATAAAACAATCAAGCCTTTTCTTTTCTAATATAGGGATAGTTTATACCTTCCAATTGCTGGCAAGTTTAGTTCATAGCCATTCCAATACAGAAAACTTAAATCCGTTGTGGGATCATATACTTGATGGATTTATGCCACAATTGGTGAAGACGTGATACCGAGTAACATTTGTTAATAATACTTCAGTTAAAAAAAAAAAAGTTGATTTATTAATATCTTGAAAATATTTGTTAGTATCTTGATATCTTCCTAAAACAATGTTCAATTCACTTGGATTGAAAAATTGAACTTGAGATGAAAGAAAAATAGAAATTATAATTCATTTTTATAACTCTAAATACTTTTTATAAAAGTTTTCTAAATACTGCCTTAAAATAAACTAAAAAGAGATCATGCAACAAACTTTTCTGTGAAATGGATTGAAATAAATTTTAAGAAAAAATTATAAAAAAAATCATAAGTCTCTTTGATAAATCCTTATAAGTTCTTTCAAATGTTTCTTAAACTAATTTTTATTGAGAATTGTATCATGGTGGCTTTAATTTAGAGACAACGATTGTCCGTTTAGTACTTATAGTGGGTACTTGATACATTAGAGAGGCATTAAAAAGTATAGATTACAAAACGGACTATCCAATCTAATTCAGGTTAGCCCGATACAAGTTGCAAACTATAATGGAATAAGCCAAGAAAATCCAAATTTAATTTGGACCTAAAAATGAAGCACAAGCCTTGTTTTGTGGGGTTTTAATGGATTTTAGTGGACTTAGCCCACATTAAACCATGATTAGGGTAGGCTGAAAAGTCGACATTTAATTTGAATTAAAAAATTTAAACACAAGCCCTATATTTCATAGGGACGAACTCAGTCTATTTTTTTTACCTTAAAAAGTAAGTGCAAAAACTAAAATATGCAACTATAAGGCTAAAGCAAAAAAATTGTTTAAATGAACAATTAGATTCTAAATATTCAATCATCTAGATTTTGTAAAATAATTTTTTTATTAAAATTGAGTAAAATAAATTATTTTATATCTTTTAAAAAAAATAGTACTAAATAAGTTTATAGTAAAAGTTGATGTAAAAATTTCAATTCAATGTAAAAGTGAGTTCTTTTTTTTTTTTAGGAAGACGTTCTTTTCATCCTCAGTGAAACGTGCCTTTGGAAACAAACATTATTGAACTTTTTAAATAACTGACCATGATATTTTTTGTCTGCCCTCAACCTGGACTAATGGGTTTACTTAATGCAACACCATGTTAATCGGCATTGCTACGCGCACCAAGCAGAATTACCGGTACATCCAGCAGTTTCACAAATTTTTCATTTTGTCCTTTTGTAGAAAGATACGGATCAACTGATCAATAAGTCTCATACGGAAGTTTTTTTTTTAATTTTTTTTTCAAAAATATTAGTTATAAAATAAATAAGATTATTATACATAACACTAAACTTTCTAATATATATTTAATACACATGTAAATTTAAATAATAAATTTTGTGACAATTAATTTTGATATAACTCATACGAATTTTGATATAACCCATGTTAATAGTCTTAGATTCGAGACATGAACAGGATCAAAATAAAATTATATAAAAAAAAAACCCACCTTTTGGAGCCAAATATAGCCTGGGAACCTGTGTCATATCTAGACTATTAAGAAACGCTTTAATTTATGCTAATCTTGAAAGACCTGCACTCATTACACTGATTCGAATAGTGTAATTTCCGTGTCCATGTACATTTCTATAATCTATTTAGAAGAAAACAAAAATTTGGAAGAAGGATATAAAACATAATATTAATAACAAGCAAGGGGCTGGGAGAACTTCACGAGACTCAGACTAGGAGAGGCTTCCCTCACATCTTTGTTCTTATTATTATGGTGTTGCCACATTTTCCTTTGCCTGTGGAGCAATTTCTTCTCCATCACTTCCAGGTTCACTGCCAGGAACTCCCAAGCTTAGCAGCACTTCCTCCCACTCCTTAGCAGGCCCCTATTTCCAAAACAAAATTCAGTTACTAAGATTAAAGAGATAAATATGGTTTGGATTGGTAGCTTGAAATAGTTGTGGGGAAAAACCATGAGAAAATTGTCTGTTGAGAGCGTAAAGAGTTTTTATATATGATAAGTTTATTGATTTTATAAAGAAAAAAAAAAGTTATGCACTGCAATGTGAAATAATTTTGCACTCTCATCTAATCACTTATCACCATGAATGATAATTTGTTGATTTTTATAATAGCTATCTTAAAAGTCTTACTAATGATAATGTGATCAAATGACAATATTAAAACTATTTTGCATTACCTGTGTGTGGCCATTAAAGTCTTTTAACGAAACTACCTTAAAAGTCATATTTATCATGATTTCTTATTGATTGACACTGATAATCAGTGCATAGAAATTAAATTCAAAAAATATATTTAAATCTCATCACAGCTTATGGTGTATTACTCAGGTTCTTCCTTTACTCACCTTCCATGAAAGATCTTGAGCCATGCAGTTCTTGATAATTTCTGTAAAAGCTGGAGTTCCATAGACTGCAAGGGCCCTTTTGACAGTCTTTGATATAGCATCCACATCAGCCGGATCCACAGCATCACACTAGAGCAAAATATTGAAAAATAAGATAATAATGATTAGTGCTTAGAACTTCAGCTACTAAGGACACTTGAAGATTCTGAACTGATGGAGGATATTACTTCAACATTGAAGGCACCCATCTGAAATCCAGTGAAGCCTTCTTTGACAGTGTCAACTAATCCACCTGTTGAGGCAACAATTGGTACCTAGCACCGTGAAAAATAGAAGTTGAAGAAAAATGTAAGGCCAATGATTAGAGGAAATCTTATTGCGGAAAAGAACACTAGATATGAAGGATTGTCAAAGCAAGAATTATACAGATCCATAGCGCATAGCTTGTAACTGAATGAGACCACAAGGCTCAAATCTGCTAGGAACCAATATAAAATCAGCTCCAGCTATTATCATGTGGGCTAGGGGAACATTGAATTTTGCCACTCCTCTGGCCTTATCAGGGTATGATATTTCAAGTTCCTCAAGCTGCTTTTCCATTTGTTTTTTTCCTGTTCCCTGAGACAATAGAATATCATCTTTAAATGAGATTACTTAATCCTTTTTTTGTGTGAGAAGGGTTGAGAAATTGTGAGTACTTCTTTCTTTTTTTCATTTTATACTTACTAGGGCTACCAACTGAACATTCTGCTTGATAAATTGGGGAATGGCTTCTGCAAGAATATCAGAACCTTTTTGCTCTTCAAGCCTACCAATGAAACCAATGAGAGGAATATTTCTGTCGACTGGCAATCCAACTTCTGCTTGGAGGGCTTCTTTCAGAAGAGCCTTTGCTTCCAATACCTAAGTAGGGGAATTTGTTATTTAGGTATTTTCCTTATGAACACAATTTAGAGATACTTTTAACTCTTAAGAAAGAAAAAAAAAACTTCTTACTGTTGAAACATCATATTTGACAGCTATATATTTGTCAGTGGTTGGATTCCACTCCTGAACATCCATGCCATTCACAATTCCAACCAAACGACCATCATCATCAATTTTGCGAATGATGTTGTCCAATTCCACTCCTTTGTCTGGACCTGACACCAGTTCTTTAGCATAGTTTGGACTAACGGTTATCACAAACCATGATTCTATAAGTCCAGCTTTCAACCAATTGATTTTCCTTCCAACCACTGGTTTAACATGCCTGCAAGATTAGAACAATATAAAATAATTAAAATGTGTATTTGTATCTGAATTTTTTTGGGTGAAATATGTATTTGACTATTTGTATCTGATGGTTACAATTCATAACTAATGAGCAACATACCCATCAATAAAGTCAAAGGAGCTCTTAAATTGGTCTGGGAGATTTAGAAGTGAGAAGTCGGCGAATGCAAATCTTCCTTGGTAAGCAATGTTGTGGATACAAAAAACAACCTGGTATTGACCGCAACCAGAAAGAAAATTTGAACAGCTTGTGAGTTGATCATGAATGTTAAATTAGGTAAATAACTAAATATCTACATAATATCACTACAGAATAACAAGCCAGTGAGATTTAGACCTACCCGGGCATTCGTATAGATGCCCCTTGACTGGTACATACTTTTCAAGTAGCAGGGGATAAGGGCAGTGTGCCAATCATTGGCAACAAAAATGACATCTTCACCTGCATACAAAAAAATTAGAACATCATGCCTGAAAGATCTGATGTTACCTTTGAAAAACTTCATTTATGACCTTAGTCCATACCATATGGTCCAGAGAAATATTTACTGGAATTAAGACTCAGAACCCTTGGGGCTTCCAAAGCAGCCTGGACATTAATTCAAAGAGAAAAAAATAAGGAAAGGGAAGAGTAGACATTAGATGGATATTAATAAAGAGCACATATTACAATATCCATCATATAACTCAAATGCAAGTAGCCTTCTTGCACTCAGAACTGCCTATTACTACTAAAAAATATGCTGCAAAAGAGAGTATTTCCAGTGACAAACTACATGTATTCTTATATCAATTAAAATGTGTCATACCGCCATGGAAATGATATTATGCCTACTAATTTATGTAGCTAGTACAACTGTTAAATCCCATGCCCCCTCCTCCCAAGTTGAAACATATATCTCAGGCAAAATAGTAGTTTTTTTTTATTCTTTTCTGGTAGCAAAGAAATAGTTTTCTACCAAATGTATTATAAAAACTGCAATATTTGTGAACAGAACTCTTGCAATCAAAAGGATACCAATATAGAACCTGGCAAAAGAGGCTAAAACGCAGTTGGTTGTCTTCGTAATCATTTCCAGTAGTTGGTCCATAAAGTTTTTGTCCAGTTTTCCCCCATACCTTGAAGTTCAGTCACACTAATCAGTATCTGAAAGCAAAGCAGTGAGTATATAGTAGAAAAAATAAGGAATATTCCAACCTTTTCAAGAAACCAAGGGTGATCCACAAAGACACGATCAACTCCCCTCTTATAACAATGGAAGAAGCGAACCTTTTCTGTTCTATCTCCTACTTTCACCTGTAATAGTAAGCAGCAGAACACAATGCATTTAACTATAGAACAACACAATTAGGCGAAAACCTCTTCTACCAAGATAAAATTAAAAACATGACTTCTTATATATAGTCAAGAATATACCTCAATTACAACACTTGTATCCCATGCATCTTTGTACTGGTCATAGCGCGGCACAATAGTCATTACTCGATGCCCAAAACCCTAGAGAAGGACTGATTAGAGAGAGTCTTGCACTCACTGAACACCAATATGTCAATTAATAAACAATAACAGTAAGCTTACTGCCAATGCCGGTGGTAGACCTCCAAGAACATCTCCCAACCCACCAGTTTTGCACCATGGAGCCACCTCGGTTCCTATAATTATGAAAGTCATGCCACATGTGATCATGCCTTTAGGCCTGGCATTCTTGCCTTGAGGTCCCTTCCTCATAGCTTGCACTGCATTGGTTTTAATTGGGGTTCTGTTAAGTAGCTCATCCACCGGGTTCAAAATTCTTAGTCCATTATGAGTATTTGTCTGCTTCAGAGATCTAAGTCCCATTGCTACTGCTTTAGACTCATATGAAGCAGTTGTTGGTCCATGGTGGACATGAGAATTTCTAGAGACTAAGTTACTTGAAGCAGTCAATGTCGCCATCTTTGCTACCTGCTGTGAACAACAAAGATTCCTTCAGAATTAGACCAACATTAAGGTTTCTTAGTTACTTTACTCAATTGAAATTATTTTGTAGCATCACATTTGTACTTAGTGCTATGAGTTCAAAGTTCTTAACTAGTACATATATGTTCATGAATGGTAGCATAAGAATTAAGATACCATGTTACTCATGAAACTGTCTTAATTTGTTAAGAACAATTGACACTTAACAAAATGGCACATTAAATCAGGACCACACTAAGAAAAGGAAAGAAAATAAGAAAAAATAGTTGAAGTTTGGGAGTGGAACTAACTAACCAGACGCTGAAGCAGCACAACAAAGAGAGTTTGGGAGAGAGAGGTGGTAGAACCAAGTTGCAAGGTTAATCAGAAGGGCAAAGATTTAACATGAAGAATCATCATTATATTATTGAATGAATTGCTTCAAAACAAATGCACAGAAGGCTCCAACATTTGTAGTTTGGTACCGTACACGTGGCAACCATAGAACGATCCTTGTATATTGCATCGCTTAGACACCTCAAACGTTATTTGAGGCCTACAGCACTTTGAGATCATTGAAGTTTTGTGGGGCCATGTTGCTACCTCTGAATAATTGGGATATTTTTTTGTTTTTGATGACAGAATAATTGGAATATGCCCTCGTGAGTACTAAAGCCTTAAAATATATAAAGATTTTTTTCGGGGGATTCTTTAACTTTGATAATTAAAATCATTTTTTTACAAAATAATTATAAAAAAAGTTTAGAGGAAGGCTTTTTTTTTCTTGAATGATTTTAGGGGTTAAATCAATGACTCCATCGTGTTCATTGTCATTTTCTGATTTATGGTTCGTGTGTAAAGAATGAGAACAATAAAGATTCAAGATAATACTCTACTTATCAATATTATATTACTCAAACTATTCAATACTGATGGGTAAGTTAACACTTAATGGGTGATCTTGTTTCTGTTCCAAATTGACTACTTTTTTTATTTAAATAAATAGGAAAATGGAAAAGGACCATTTTGTGATTTGATTTTTTTTGGAGGATGTAAAGTGATTCAACTTTTTTTTTTTTTTTTACGGTTGTGAAGGGGTAAAGCTAAGCTTGGAGGGAAGTTGTGAAAAAGGGGAAAAGTGTGGTGGCAAAAAAGTAGAAACAAAAAATAGGCAAGTTATTATGGCTATATACCCAAAACAAAAACGTGTTTAAAGAACTTGCTAAGTGCCAACGCTCAAGTGGGAAAAGTATATATTGGTCTTAGTCGACCAGTGATTTAGCATTGATAGATATAGATATTTGAGGTGCTGATATAAAATGTTAAAAATATTAAATAAGTATTAAAAATTATTCACCAGTTATAATAGACAGTAGATCATGAACGGTCCAAAATCATTCCATAACACTCTGGTTCAATTTATCATTTTTAATATTTTTAATTTCAATTAAATTTTAATATTTTTAATAAAAATATCAATAATTATAAATGACATGATAAAATATTTATCAGAAATCTAAAATATAAATTATATGTTTAAAAATATTTGTTTATTATAAATTTTAACTATAATATAATTTATATATTTAAAAAAAAAATTAATCTCTTGGAACTTTTAGTCATATAAAATAAATATTTATATTTGTGCATTACACATATTAAAATACTAGTTATAATATAAGTATACTAATAATTTAGCTTAGCAGTTGGATCAACCTTAATTCACTAAGTTTCAAGGCTGAACCTTTCTTTTCCAACCATCCAAATCCTCCTCCGAATTGCATAGTGTTTGTTAACTACTTAACCATTATACTGACATGCAAATGGACAATTTACACTTGTTAAACCGCAGACACGAAGTTGTTGTGATGGTGACCCATAATGTACGAAAAGGAAACATAGCACAGGCTGCTAATTTAATGGAGAAATGGATTCCATACATTCACGCTTCATAAATTTGGATGGTCAAACGAAAATCAAACAATTTATATTTTTAATGTTAAATTTACTGGAATAATATATCAATCGTCTCTTCTTCATCAAATGGTTATAATCGACCGACTATGCGAACGTGTGTTTTTTCTAACTACTGGGAACTCAGATCTAATTTAAAGGTATGTTTAGTAATATATATATATATATATATTTATTTATTTATTTATGAATAATAATTAAATTTGACTTTTAAAAATAAAAATTTAAAAAAATTAACTTTTTTTAGAGTAAAATTATAATAACAATTTCTGAGAATTTTCAGTATTACTCACAACTTTTTTTTTTTTTACTTTTATGGCAATTTTATTCGCATAAGCCACGTACCAGCATAGGAAGAAAAATGCTTCTAATAGAGATGTCCCATGATAAATTGTTGAGAAAAATATAACTTAAGTGTATGTGTTCTTATGTGATTCATGTTTTTGAGATTGTTAAATAAAAAATATCATGGTTACACTAATATTTTTGGGGGTTTTAATATAGGAAAAATGAGTAAGTATGAAGAAGATTTGAGACAGACATAACAGATCTAGTACACTCAATACCTTGTTGAGAAGCTTTAAATTTAAAATTTTAAAGTATTTTGACTTTTTTTTTATTTAGGTCATATCTTGGATTTCATAATGTGATTGGTGTTATCTTAGTGTCTATAATGATTAAACAAAAATTTTACTTTCCGTGAAGAGATTATGATAAGATTTAACATGAATCATAAAAGGTTGAATCACATGCAGATATAAGTCCATCCAATAGTTGGTAAAAATTGTTTGGCAATACATTTTTCTATTTGTAATAGACAAACAACTTTCTTTCTTGTTAATGTCCTATGGATATTCTTTTTTATTCTCCCAAATAATACTTGACCAACTAGGACGGTGGAGTATTTATGAAAGTTACTACAATATTTAAGTTGAGTCTCTGAAAGTGATAAATAAGAATCAATTGTGTCTTTATCTTAATATTCACACAATTATTTATACATACCTTGATGGGTCTTAGACCTATGGGTCTCTTTCCAAGATCTCCTCTTTATGTAATCCAAGTAATCTCTTTTAAACAAGTTGTCAAAGATTGGATGAGGTTTCTCAAACATCTAATCAGATCGAATACTTAGTAGGGATGTTAGGTACCCAACTTGACTGGGTGGTTGATACCCAGAGGCGAATCTAAGACCCTGAGTCAATGGGGGCAATTTACTTTTCAAATAATATAAATTAATAATAATTATCATTATGCATATCAAGATAAAGACATAAGTACCAAAATCATAAAATTTTAATGTATTTATTCAAATAAATTACATACCTTATAGTTGTCCTCTACGTGATTTCATGTTTTGAAATCGTTGAATGATCACTTCATTGCCAATCTTATTGAACACATCTTTCTCAATATAAGTCACTAGACAATCACTCATCCATGCATCTCTCAACCGATTACGCAACCTATTTTTCACAATTTTCATGGCAGAAAAGACTCTTTCCATAGTTGATGTGGCAACAGGCAAAATCATTGCTAAGTTCAAAAGAAGGTAAACTAATGGATAAACAATATGTCTTCCAGTTTCAACCAACTTCTCCGAAAGATTTTTGATTCCTTTCAAAGATGAAAATTCTACATTGCTACGCATATCAATGATATAAGTCTCAAGTTAATTATCAAGCATCACTAAATTAATTGCAGAGAATTCAGATGGATAAAACTTTGCAAATTCAATTAGCCTTGCCTTATCAAAAGTAGAGAATAAATTGGTTGGATTCAAACAATCTATGCAAAGAAGCAACTGAGTATTTGTCTCTGTAAAATGATCATTAAGTTCCTGAAGTTGTATGTCCACAACAGTATAAAATAATCCAACACGATAATAATGCTCAGTTGTGATAGCTTGAGCTTTACCTCTACATCGTGATCTCCCCTTAAAAAAAATATATCTTCCATATTAAGAATGTTAATGAAATGCTTATTACAAAATGAATTTACTTCCTGCAGTAAAGACTCCCATCCATTATCCCTCATAGTTTGCAATCATAGCTTTGTGATGTTAACCAAGTTCATAGCATTGATGATGTCTTGATCTTTCCTTTGCAATGCCTGTGACAATTCATTTGAAATACCCAAGACATTTTTCATCAAATGCAATGTGAATGCAAAATCAAAATCTTCTAGCAAATGTAAAAGACCATTTGCTTCAGCTCTTTGATCTGCATTTGATCCATCTTCTTTTATAATTTCAAGAACATCAACTATAGAAGAATACATCAATATCAAATTGATCAAAGTTGCATAATGTGAACCCCAACGAGTATCAACAGCTCGTTTAAGACTAGTTTCTTGATTCAAACCTTGTCCACTAGGAATTTCTCCTTTTCCCAATGCCTTTCTAACATAATTTATTTGTTTTTCACGAAGCATGTCATGTCGTTTGCAAGATCCCCCAACAACATTTAATAAAGTGGACACCAAATTAAAAAGAGAGGCAACTTGAATGTGATTTTTTGCAACAGCAACTAATGTGAGTTGTAATTGATGAACAAAACAATGTACATAAAAAGCAGATGAATTCTCCTTTAAGATCAAACTTTTGAGACCAGAAAATTCCCCTTGCATGTTGCTAGCACTATCGTAACCTTGTCCACGAATTCTTGATATATTAAGCCCATGTTTACAAAATAATTCATCAATTGCCATTTTCAATGATAAAGCTGTAATATCTTTAACATGAACCATACCAAAAAAACGCTCAACAATACTTCCCTTTTTGTTAACATAACGCAAAGCAATAGCCATTTGCTCCTTGTTTGATATGTCACGTGCTTCATCAACAATGATAGCAAATAATTCATCTCTAAGATCAGTAATAATAGCATTAGTGGTTTCTAATGCAATAGCATTGACAATATCTTTTTGGATTTTTGGAGCAATTAATTGATGATTTTCAGGAGCATTTTCCAAGACATCATGATTTATTGATTCATTGTGTTCAGCAGGAAATCTAAGAAGTTCCAGGAAATTACCTTGGTTAGCAGAATTGGTTGATTCATCATGACCACAGAAAGCTAATCCTTGCTTTAATAGAAAACAAATACAATCAATTGACACTGTCAAACGCCTTCGATACAAGTCACGAACTTGTTCAGATTGCTTAGATATAACAACTTCAATATGTTGATTTTGATTCATTAAATCTTGACACTTCCTCCAAGCAATGTTATGAGCACTATTAGGACCTCCAACATGAGATGAAAGTCTTTCTTTCTTATTCCAATTTGTGAATCCCTCTATCACAAATGTATCACCACCTGATTGCTTTCCAAAATCATGCCTAAAAAGATAACAACACAAGCAAAATGCAACATCTTTTTCTATGCTATACTCCAACCAGTTGCCAAATTCATTAAACCAAGAAGGACAAAATCTTCTTAAAGACTTTCCAATTTTTCTTTGGGAAAAATTATGTAGAGTAGGTTGGCATGGTCCTCTTTGTAAATATGCTCTTCGTATCTTATCTCGATCATTAGGATAATATGCTAAAATTTTAATTCGTTTTCCTAGATCTAATGGAAAGTCTTCCAAATTAATTTCAATTCGTTGTTGTTGGAGACTTGATTCATAAGATTTTGATGAAGATTGTTGCTCATTTGATGGTAATTTCCTCTTCAAAAATCTATTCATGATCTATTTACAATTTAAAAGAAATTAATAATTCTAAATTTAAAATATCCATAAAAATTAAAAATCTATAAATTCATCAAACATAATTAATATATAATTATATTATTTATATATCAAACTTAAGGGGAAAAAAAGAAAAAGATTTGTGAAAAAACACATAACCATGAGAGACATGTTTATAAGTTATAACAGTTATCAGTAATTTTGTACCTAAATCTTTCTTTGCTTGTTGAGTTGTTGTGATTTTCCTTGTTCTTGTAGACTTGTAGAGTTGCAGTCTCATATAACCCTCATCAGCTCATGAGCTCTCTATTTTTCTAACTCCTCTATGCAAACATGTGGGAGAGTTTAAAGTAAAAGCAGAACAACCCACTAGAAAACGTGGAAAGTAGAAGTGAAAAAGACAAATAATTTAAAGTAATGAAAGAGAAACAAGAAACGTGTGGGAGAAGGAATGAAATGATAGAAAAAGACAAAAATTTACTTTGGTTAGATAAAAATAATAATAAAGAAAGAGAAACAAATAAAGTTCACCAATCATCATCACCAACATAGAAGCCATAAATCTCTTTCTTTATTCAATGGGTGCACCTGCCCACCCTGGGATACACGTGGGTCTGCCATTGTTGATACCACAATGGGTGTTAGGTATTCTGCCAAATGGGATACCTGATACCATGGGTGATGACGGTACTCAACTAGGTCTAGTACTTGTTATTATAAATGGTACTAGGTACTCGACCTTGGACTCAATACCTATTGTCTCTTAGGATTAAACCTTATGAAATAATGAAATTATGGTGTTTGTGTATTTGACAGATTTGAATGTTGGAATCTATCATAGAATGTACTCCGGTGTTCCAAAAGGTATTATTGGAGTATAATGGGTATTCGACTAATACCTATAATGGGTATCCATCCAACAATTGGCAAAAATCACCCAACTTTGGCTTCGCTTTAAAATCTAAAAAAAATAAAACTCGAGCATCTTCGTTCAATGCCCCTGTGTGCATATTTGCATCCTCAATAGGTGCAAAAAACAAAAAGACTTTAGGGTAATCTTTGGACTCTTTAATCAACAAAACTGAATGAGACTATTATTAGCTATGAAGGATTTTCATCCCTTTTTTCTCTCGTGTATTTTCTTGTCAATTTATGCTTCTTATTCATGGCTGACTAAATTTCATAGATAGGATTATAGTGTAATTTTACCTTACAAAACCTTAATTCTTAATTTTATTTGAATTCATGGTTTATTCTATTAAATAGATTGTCTTGTTGTTTTGATTCCTGGTAAAAAGTGATCAACCTTAGCATTATGAATCAATTAATTGAACAAAATCCACACTACAAATTGTTGATGAACTTATAAGACAATTAAGTGATCAAACTATTTTTCTAAGCTTTTAATTAGATTTTAATTTTATTAATCATCCGCTTTTGTTCCATGTTTTCTGGGTTGAACTTCTACATATATGAACAAATATGAATTTAATTTAGGAAAAAATATTAATAGTTCATGACCAATAATTATTGATAAAAGTTAGAGGGAAAAAACCAGTATTTAAAGTTAATGTGGGATTATGGCAAAACTTGTTGAGGCATAGGGGTCATGGTCCCCCAAACTTTTTACAAAAATATTTATATTCTTAGTTGATCTTAATAAGAAATTTATAATATATTTAAAGTTATTTATTCTTTTATTATTATTTATTTTTTTATCCATAGAAATAAAATATAATGTGAGGAGTTTTCAATAAAAGAATATAAAAAGTTTAATTATAAATTTTTAGTGTAAAAAAGGTAATTTTTAGTCATTTATTATTATTAAAAGTTTCACAAATTAAAAGAATATAAAAAGTTTAATTATAAATTTTTAGTGTAAAGAAGGTAATTTTTAGTCATTTATTATTATTAAAAGTTTCACAAATTAAGGCAATTTTCTTCTACATTCAGGAAAATTACAATGATAAATTAGCCAATAATTTTTTAAATCACAATAAAAAAGACAATGGTAATCCTCTATGATGCAATTACAACAACCTTCCAACACTTATCCATCCTCTGGCTCTTTGCCTCATCAAGCTTCCTCGACAAATTCTTCAATTTTACCTTAACATCAAACCATTCAAAAGGCTGCATTGTTTTTTCTCCAACATTGAACAAATACATGTTTAGTTTCCCATCCAATTGTCTTTAAATGACTCTAAAAGATTCTATGACAGAATAATTTTATTTTGTATTTTATGTTTTACTAGAGTATAAATATATATAAGAGAGTTACACTAAAATATCATAAGATTAAACTATACATATTGATTCTCCAAATAAAACTTATAAGATTACATTTAAATTAAATAAATTGATTTACATGATCACAAGCTAATAATAAGGGATAATAATTATACACAGTTTCTGTTATCTCATCATGATCTCATTAGACTCACTTACCCATAACCATAAAAATAATGCTCGAGATTTCCTTTCGACCAAGAAGACAACAATAGAGCATTAATGTCCCCAACAACATTGTTACCTCCTCCTTACAATGTGCAATCTTGAATACAATGCAAAAGAAACTTTCGACATTTAACTCTGGCCTTCATGGTTCTTGCCGTTGAAGAAATGATTACCCAAATGTGTGAATTATTGTTCTACCAAGCTCTTACAATGGAGATTTGTGCGGGATGACCTTTTTATACAAAACCTTAACATAAGAAAAGAAAGAAAGGAAAAAAGATGGGTTGGTCTTTTAATGATAGTATTTCACGTTAAAATCCTTTTTTTATTAATTTTTATTTTATTTAGAAAAATAAAATTGTATTAAAATAAAGTCAAAGATACAAGATTTGTTGGATGGTTAAGGGAGAAGGAAAAAATGAAAAAGGTCATCCCACACAAATAAGAAGTTAGTCACTTAAAAATGTTTCTTATCACAGTAAGTTAGTGATTTTTTATTTTTGTTTCCTATAAATTTTTTTTTTACCTTTCATTCTTGTAAGTTGACATTTTTTTTATTTTAGTCCCTATAAGATATTTTGTTTATTTTTAGTTTATGTAAGTTTGTATTTTTTTAAATTTGATTATTGTAAAATTATAATTTTTTATGTATAGTGTTCATAAATCCGGGCTTACATGGACCAAAATTACAAATTTATAAGAACTAAAAATAAATAAATTATATTATAAGGATGAAAATAAAAAAAACATAAATTTACAAAAAATAAAATTAAAAAATAAACTTACAAGGGACAAAAAATAAATAAAAATTAAATTATAAGAAAAAAATACATTTAGGCAAAAAATTTATTTGGAGACAAAGAGTGTGCTTATTCATGTGGAAACTCATGCACGATCATCATCTTACAAATGAGGAGAGAAAACGAGGTCATATGACGAATGGTGATAGTTGTCCTAGATGTAATTGGGGTTCTAAATCTACCATGCACACCATCCGGGACTGTGACGATATTCTGCGGCTTTGGTACGTCCAATTTCATCCCACCAAATGTTTGAGCAAAATTCTTTAGTATTGCTTACATGAATGGATATCTCTTGGAACTTGAATACCAAGGAAATCACCTCCTCCAAAGGATCATGGCCAAGTTTTTTTGGCCTTAAAATTTATCATCTATGGATAGATAGAAACAAATTGGCTTTTTCAAACCAAACAACCTTGGCCTCTGGCTTAATGCAGCATGTGCTTGCTGAAGTCAAATTTATCAAAACAAACCTTGACAAACAAACCTTCTCTTAGAATCCTAAACCATAAAATCATAGTTTAAAAATTTGATCAAACCGGTCCAATTGGAACCTGATAACATAATCGGATCAGTTTGGTTATTGAACCGGTTATGTATTTAGTCTGGGATGACCCGGTTAGACTTAGTCGGTTTGGGATAAATTCAACGACTCAGATCAATTTTAAAAACTCGGTTCACGTAAAAAAAATACTAAAAAAAATCCAAACTTGTGTATTTGTGTTATTAAATTATTATTTGTACACTTGTATTATCAACTTTAATATTTCAATTGTTATTTTTTATTTTAGAATATGAATGAATTTTTCTTAATTAAATAATATTAATCATATACTTAATATAATAAATACATATATAATTTTGATTTTTTTAACATATACCGAGTTAATCCGAATCAATTAATGATCTATGAGTTAGATTAGTGATCCATTACATCAACCACGTCAATAATAACCGAATTTCATAACTTTGTGTAAAATAGTTCATACAAAGCTTCTTCTAGTAAGGCCGCCTGAGGTGGGCTAATCAAAGATATGCATGGAAGAGTCATTTGGTGCTTCCACTCCAATATAGGTATGTGCAATTCTTTCTAGGCAGAACTTTGGGGTTTGAAACTAGGTAACAAACTAGCGAAAACCTTAAATCTGCACACTGTCATTTTCGAAATGGATTCTATGGTTGTTGTCCATAAGATCCGGACTGGGGTTATAAGATCTTAGAGTTAGAAGCTTATGATCCAGGAGTTAATTGAGATGTTGAATAACCAAGACTAGATAGAGAACCTCAATTATCCATGTGCATAGGGAAGCAAATAGTTGTGCTGATTTCGATCCTTGACAATTTGGGCCATGGAACGACTTCTTTCTTTACCATTGTTGATGTTATCCCTCTGTTAGCCATGCATGTTGCGCCTGATGCTATAGGTTGTAAGTTTACCCCTTTGATGGGCTCTTAGTTTCATTTTCCCTTGTCACCAAAAGAAAATGTTCACCAGTTTTGTGAAACTTTGAGAATAAAAAATATACAATCAAGTCTAAAATCGAATAGTTGACACAACTAAAATTTTGAAAGAATCACGGCTGTGAAATGCCGGAAAAAAAGTAACATTTACATATATTGTATGATTAACTTGTGAATGAAGAAAAAATTCAGAAAAACAAAGAAAACATATATGAAAAACATAAAATTATTTTGATGTTTTAGTTTTTAAAATATTATTTCAGAACAAGTTTCCAAAATTTCAAACAACAACAATGGAAGTAGTCCGTAAAAAAAAAATAGAAGTAGTTATTAACTTATTATTATTATTTTTAAATTTTTAAATAAAACTATTTTTTTTAAAAAATTATTCAAGACCTAAAACTATATAAGATTTGTTTTTCTTAAAATTGTATATGTGAAAATAATAAAGGAACTGAGAGTTGGTACGTTACCACCGTGGAGCACACACCATGGAGCTCGACCTCCGTTCATTCCTTCACTCTCCGACCTCCACCTCCTCCTCCGACGCCGACGCCGACGACGGCGCTCCTCCCCGCACCATCGATGATATTCTCAACGACTGTGACACTTCCTCTTCCTCACCCTCCCCTCCTTCTTCTCCCTCTCACTCACTCTCCAACAATTCCCGCCCTCAAAACCCCACACTCCAACAAAAACCACTCCAACCCGCACCCGATTCGTTTTCTCGGGTCAAACCCGCTGAATTCTCCGACCGCGCACGCGTTTCGCGCCCGTTCTCCTCTCTCCTGCACGGCGTCAGGTCCAATGCCAAGCCCGGCGCGGCGCTCGCCGCGGCGGCGGCGGCGTCTCGATCCGTTCCTACGCCGCACGCGGCGGCGATCATCTCCCGTAGGAAATCCGCGGCTGCGAATATTGTCGAATCGAGTTCGATCGCTGCCACCGGCGATGTTTCTTCCAAAGGCGAGTTGGGCGAGCCTAGCGAGAAATTCGATCCAGTGCCGCCGAAAATCGAGACTCCGTCTAGTGAAAGTGCTTCTGCTATTGGTGAACGTTTTGAGATTGATGCGGAAATTGTCACTGATTTGAAGGCTGGCAGTGATGACATTCAGGTGCACACTGATAATAATAATAATAATGCTGATGATGATGATGATAATGATAATGATTCTTCTATCGTGAGTGAGGAAAAGAGGGATTTAGATGAGGTTGACCGTGATCATGAGAAGGATATGAATTCTGCACCGTTTGATGACGATGATGATCGTGGGTTTGATGGAAAAGGCGATGATGAGAGAATCACTGCTACGGGTGTAGCTGTGGAAACAGAAGAAGAAGTAGTAGTGAGTAATGATATTAGTTCTATGGAAGATGTTAAGAATGAGGTGAGTGTTGGTGGTGATGATGAGGGTAGTTCCTTAGGTGATGTTGCTGAGCTAGTGGAAGAGAGGCTTGAGGAATTGGAAAACAGAAGGGCTGCTAAGAGAGCTGAGAAGAAACGGGAGTCTTCGATGAAGCCACTTGAATTGGCCGAGGAACTGGAGAAGAAGCGTGCTTCAACTGGTTTGCATTTGGAAGAGGGTGCTGCTGCCCAGCCAATGAGGCTTGAGGGCGTTCGGAGAGGGTCCACGACATTGGGATACTTTGATGTTGATGCTGGTAATGCGTTCACAAGGGCAATTTCGTCCCAAACATTCAGGCGTGAGCAAGGTTCCACCCGAGCCTTGGCAGTTCATGCTAATTACATTGCAGTAGGAATGTCAAAAGGGCTCATTGTTGTGTTTCCCAGTAAATATTCCATTCACCATGCTGACAACTCTGATGGAAAGGTTGGTGCCTGATTCAATCAAACTTTTTGATCTAGCTCAAGTTCAAAGTTCAATGAGTTATGGAAATTTACATCTTTGGCTGCAAATATATGCCTAGTTTGATATCGAAAGTAATAAAAATTAATGTAACTATTAGAATTTGGGCTTATGGCTTAATTTAACCTCACAGAACTGGTGAGACTAAATACACCCCATCACACCTAGGCACCTAGTACCATTGTTGGTAAATAGCCGCTATAGTGCTTTTGCATTGTGGAATTCTTCGGATTTGCAATCTTGACTCCATCTGCTATTGCAGCATGTGTCCTGCATCCTCTTGTCATCTCTGGCAAGTCTCAAGCCAATTAAGCTTCTGAGTTAATATTATGCCAATTTTATGCATTTTATTTTATTTGCATGTAACTTAATTTTTTGTACGTATATAATCGATATATATCATACATTTCAACGGCTATGTGACTTCTGCTGTTTGCCCGCAATACTATCTATTATATGGTATAGTGGATTATTGACTTTCCACCATTTCCTGCCATCCGCAATTGATAACACTGCCTAGTACAATGAAGGTGCTAGAGGCTGCAATGAAGGCAGACGAAAGAGGCTGCAATTAAGGTGACTTTCCAACACACGCCTCATGCTTAGGGCTATGGGCCTGGAGTGTGGACCATGTTGGTGACCCAACAATGGATAGGGTAGACTTTGATATTTTCTTAAATTTAGGCGTAGGCTTAATTCAACTCCACAAAATTGACTTGTAAGGTGAGGACTGACTGAGCCTTAAGCACCACTTAGGTCATATCATTAGGTGATGTAGGAACATACCCCCTCACACCTAGTACTATGAAGGTGCTGGAGGCGACAATGAAGGCAGACCAAAGAGGCCACAATTAAGGCAAGCTAGGTGTGGCCACAATTAAGTCGGCTTTCCAGCCATAATGTATGTTTAATGCTATCTTTTAACTTCCAAAGTCTTTCTATTATATTTCATGTTAAAGCAGATTCTATCAGATTGGACTGAAATATCCGAGTTGCTTGACAAAATGAATGAGAAACAAAATATGGCAATGCACAAGTTTTTTGTTTTTATTTATGATAAAATTAAGAATTAAAATGAGAGAATAAAACTATCTCACAAATAAATAAATAAACAAACCATGCCTCCCCAACACGCATGCATACACTATTGGTGGTGTAGCATTAAGATGCTCTTTGAATGACCATTTGTCAATGCACACAAATCGGTAATGTTGATGCTTTATAATTTCAAGCATTTATTTGATTGAGTTTTGGTATCAGCTGTTACTTCATTTATCAATATATGCTGTTTACTTGTTAGATGATGATGCTTGCTATACAAGGTGATCGGTTGCATGCTCCAGTGACATCCATGTCTTTCAATCAACAAGGAGACCTTCTTTTAGCTGGTTATGGTGATGGCCATCTTACCCTGTGGGATGTACAGAAAGGGGTAGTGGCAAAAGTTATTAGTGGTGAACATACAGCACCAGTAGTACATACATTGTTTCTAGGACAGGATCCTCAGAATACTCGTCAATTTAAAGCAGTTACTGGTGATTGTAAGGGTCTGGTTCTCTTCCACATCATCTCAGTGGTTCCTTTGTTTAGTAGATTCTCCATCAAAACTCAGGTATATAATATTTTTCGTTAATGTGCAATGGGTTGAGTCTAGCATTGCGCTATAAAGGGGACATGAGTTATTTTAATATTCGATTATCTCGCATTTTTCTTCTTTGTTGAACTTGTGTTAATTTTGTAGTGTCTTCTTGATGGGCAAAGTACGGGCTTGGTGCTTTCAGCTTCACCACTCCTTTTTGATGACTTCAGTGGAAGTGCTTCGCCTTATACCCAGGGAAACACCTCAGCCCCAGCCAGCAGTATAAGCAGCATGATGGGAGGTGTTGTTGGCGGAGATGCAGGTTGGAAACTCTTCAATGAAGCCCCTTCTTTGGTTGAAGAAGGTGTGGTTGTATTTGTCACCCATCAAACTGCTTTGGTGGTATGAAAATCTGATGTCTGTGCTGGTTCAATGTACCTTTTGTGCTGTAATTTTTCCTTCATCTTTGTTTAGACTTCTTCTGCATTGTTTATCAAGATACTAAATCTTTGTCATAGGTACGGCTGAGCCCTACGTTGCAAGTTTATGCTCAGCTCTCTAGGCCAGATGGAGTTCGGGAGGGTTCCATGCCATATACTGCATGGAAATACATGACACAAATATGTAGTTCTACTGGTACGGATTCATTTTGTTTTTTTTTTGGAAGGCGAAATATATATTATATTATTGATTTAGATAAAACAGTACAAGTGGTACTTAACAAAGGAAATACAAAGCACCTCTGGTGCTGCCTCCCAAAATAACCCAAACTAACCCATCAAGAAAACATCACCACATAGGTTAACCAAAGGACTCCGATATGTTAGAGGACCAATGGTTGAAACTAATGTTGAAGCCTTTCTCTCTAGCTTTTAGCCAAGACCAAGCTGTAAACATAGCCTCCTCCATGACTTTAGAGTAATCAAAATGCTTTCCTTGAAAGATCAAGGTATTCCTATGTTGCCATATGGTACTAGTTAGAGCCACCCACCACCCACACCATCTGCTTTGGTTTATATTAACTCCAAATCCTTCACAAAATTGAGCTAAATGGCTTGCTGGGGAAGCTGGAAGAGGTCCTACAGCCCTGACCCATCCCATGGATTCCCACCACAGGGGCATTATCCTTTTGCAATTAAAAAAGAGGTGACCCACTTCCTCCTGCTCTTGACCACAGAGAGGGCACCCTACATCTTGGAGAAGCACATTTCTTCTTAGCAGATTACCCTTAGTGGGTAACCTGTCCTTAAGAAGCCTCCAAGTGAAGACTGCTGCTCTTGGAGGAACTTTCAACTTCCAAATTAATTTGAAAATGCTGACATCCGAACCTGAGGCATTGTTGTTCAGCATTGATCTATAAGCTGACTTGGTGGAGTACACACCACTAGATTCAGCTTTCCACCTCATAGTGTCCTGCAAGTATCTCTGGATAAGAATAGAATTAATTTCCTCCATAAAGTTGACTGCCAAATCATTTTCATGGTCAAATAAATTCCTCCTCCATTTGAAATCCCATCTCCAGCTATCTTCATAGAAGGTCCCCATCTTTGAAATGATACTATGCTGCTGTCTGCTAATCATATAGAGTGGATTATACTTCTGCTGCAGAGTGTATTCTTCCCCTAACCAGCTGTCTGTCCCCATCTTTGTTATAATTGATGTTGACTTCTTTCTAAATATTTCTTGCTCTCTTGTAGAAAATATGTCTGCAGAAGCTGTTGAAAGAGTTTCATTGCTTGCAATTGCTTGGGAACGGAAGGTTTTGGTTGCAAAGTTGGTCAAATCAGAATTAAAAGTATATGGAAGATGGTCTCTTGATGGTGCGGCTTTAGGTCTAGCATGGTTGGATGATCAGGTATTATATCATCTTCTGTCTACCTATATTAGCTAGAAGTTTGGGCACTTCTTTTTGTTTGTGTACTGTTGTTTCCTTTTACACTCCCTATTGTATCTCTTTGCTTCTTAGCTATAAGGTTAGTTAAATTTATTTATTTTACTTGCTCAGATGCTGGTAGTTCTCACTTCAAGTGGACAACTGTATTTATTTTCCAAGGATGGAACTGTGATTCACCAAACAAGTTTTTCTGTAGATGGTATTGGAGGAGATGATCTAGTCTCTTATCATACTCACTTCATCAATATATTTGGAAATCCTGAGAAAGCTTATCATAACTCTGTTGCTGTAAGAGGAGCTTCTATTTATATACTGGGCCCAACACATCTTCTTGTTTCTCGTCTTCTCCCTTGGAAAGAGCGTATTTCTGTTTTGCGGAAAGCAGGTGACTGGATGGGTGCCTTGAACATGGGAATGACTCTTTATGATGGCCATGCTCATGGAGTTGTTGACCTTCCTAGAACCTTGGATGCTGTACATGAAGCCATAATGCCCTTCTTGATGGAGTTGCTTACATCATATGTTGATGAAGTGTTCTCCTATATTTCAGTGGCATTCTGCAATCAAATTGGAAAACTGGACCAATCCAATGATTCAAATAGTAGAAGCAATTCAGTGCATTCTGAGATAAAGGAGCAATATGCCCGTGTTGGTGGAGTTGCCGTTGAATTTTGCTGTCATATCAAACGGACAGACATTCTTTTTGATGAAATTTTCAACAAGTTCGTGGATGTTCAACAGAGAGGTAACCCATTGTCTTAGTGTTGTGCGGTAGTATCTCTTTTCATTTCAGTTCTTGTTTTGATCCTTTTCAGCACCCAGCTTCAATTATTTCTTTTGGTTAACAACTTATTTTAGTCTAATAACTCAATGATTTTTTAAATTGACATCGAATAGCTCTAAAGAAGGGGATGCAGTGAAAAAAACTAATCCACTTTGTAATTTAATGTTGGTAGAAGCTCATTCTGTACTCACCAAACAAAAGAGTAATCATAACATCTTATGATATATTTGGTTGTTCTCTCTCTCTCTCTCCATGATTGAAACAAATGCTCTGAATTCAAAAACATAAAAACCAAAAATCTTCATTGCCCTGTATCATCTTCCTCTGGCAATGCAAAGAATATTGTAATCTATTATGAGCTAATTAATTTTGTCTCAGTAATATATTCATTGTTATCGGTTGGCAAAAAATAGTTTTGTTGAAGACCAGGTCCTCAAAGTGGATATTTAGATCTAATTCCTTTTTAATGGTTTCACTTAAGAGTTTTTTTCTTGGTTTTCTTCTACCATTTATGATTAACTTTCTTATGGGGCTTCTATTAATCTTCTTCTTACCTGGCTGAACCATCTTTTAGGCACGATTCTATTCTACCATTTATTCCTCAATGGCTCAATCTGTGTTACTCCTTTTCTCTCTTTGATGCATTTATTTGTGATCTTAGCTAATGCATTCTCTTCTTT
The DNA here is from genome assembly GCF_000004515.6 of Glycine max. NCBI lineage: Eukaryota > Viridiplantae > Streptophyta > Magnoliopsida > Fabales > Fabaceae > Glycine > Glycine max. The sequence continues at coordinate 4,210,702 of NC_038243.2, read as the reverse complement.
TCAACATTGAGATTATGCTCTTATTGGCACTTTACTTCCCAGGTGCCAAACATTCAGTAGCAAACAAAGACCTAAAAATAATCATGGAAAGAAAACCAATTGAAGATTGAAGATTCATTTGGAATGATTACATTGTCACCAATAGTTTAATTCTCTTACTTTTCACTGGTTCATGGCTGTGCTAGTTAAAAAGATGCTGACTAAAGCTATTTTTCACAATAAATTTATTAAGTTTACTTGCACCAGGAAAGATGAATAGTTTGTGTAGATGCTCTTACATTATTAATCTAGTCTTTTCCAACTTCAGATGGATACCAGTGCCAATAATTTGTAATTTTTTCCAGAAACATTTTTGGAGCTTCTGGAGCCCTATATTTTGAAGGACATGCTTGGATCTCTACCTCCCGAGGTATTGGACCATGTCAGGCTTTTTTGGCATAGTTGAATACTACGTTATCAATATTAACTTTTTTACTTTTAAATGTATATTCTCAACTGTTAGTTCTTACAATATCTTTTTTCCTTTTTATGTTTTGTCACATTTTTGTCTAGATTATGCAAGAACTGGTAGAGTATTATAGCACCAAAGGGTGGTTACAGCGGGTTGAGCAATGTGTACTTCACATGGATATATCATCCTTGGATTTTAATCAGGTTCTTGTTAGATCTTTTGAAACATTTTTCCTTGCCATGAATTTTTTTATTGGCACAACTGTCAAATGATTACTTTGGTACTTTCTTTAGGTTGTCAGATTATGCCGGGAGCATGGACTATATAGTGCCCTGGTGTATGTCTTCAATAAAGGATTAGATGATTTTAGGGCACCTCTGGAGGAGTTGTTTGCTGTCTTACAAAATAGCCAAAAGGAAAGTGCTACTGCGCTTGGGTATGTTGTCGTTCTCCTTATTATTCTGGTATACCTATTTTGCTTTCTCTGTATCCATTGTATTATTTGTGAATGCCAAGTCACTGGAGAATGCCAATATGCGGATTTTTGTGAAATTTGTGGATTTTGTTTGTATTCTCCTTAGTTAAAAAAAATATGCCAAGTCACCAGAGAATGCCAATATGAGCAGTGTAACTATGAGTATAGTTAGAAAAAAAACTGAGGTGGTGGCAGTGCTAGTAACCTAAATAATGATGGGAATCTCTGTAAAACATTCCTAGTTCAAACATTACCCCCCATTCCAACTTCCCACGGGAACGTAAAAAAGGAGAGGACTATTTCTAATTCATTGGTAGCCTACAATTACAAAAGAAAGATCATATTGAAAATGTATTTTAATGCAAATGAACTTTATAGCTACATGCAACCTTTATGTCCATTGACCTTATTTGGCTCCAGTTCTGATCTTTCTTGAAGCCTTCATAAACAATTTTTAGACATTTATTTTAATTAGAAAATTGAATTGATTACAATTACTCAATGGCTCTCTCTAACGTGTACAAGAAAACGGACAGCAAACAGTTTATTCATTAAATTTCTTCAAAGTGAAAATTGTTAGTTTTTTCTAAGTTCATTAAAAGTGTCTAAATATGTATTTTTCTCCTTGCCTCTTCTTTTAACAGGTATCGAATGCTGGTTTATCTCAAGTACTGCTTTACAGGTCTTCCCTTTCCACCAGGTAATATTTTCCCCTGATCTTTAATATCTCTATTTTTTTTTTTTTTTTGAAAGACCAATAAAAAACTTCGTACCCCATTGCCCAGAGGCTCTTCGCTATGCGAAGGTATGGGGGAGGGATATTGTACGCAGCCTTACCCTTGCATATGCAAAGAGGCTGTTTTCGGATTCGAACCCATGACCAACAAGTCACCAAGGCACAACTTTACCGCTGCACCAGGGCTCGCCCTCTTAATTTGAAAGACCAATGTTAGATATTAATTTGTTAGTGGGAGGGATTTGAACCCACGACCTCTTCCTCCTCCCTTCTCCCTTCAACCACCAAGCCAACCTTATAACTCCCTTTAATCTCTTTATTTATTTATATTTGTTTTCTGCTTTAAAAATATTCCAATAATACTACATAAATGATGATTCATCTGTTATTCTGTTGCATAAAATTGTAGGCCGTGGAAGTATTCCTCCCTCACGTTTACCATCTCTTAGAAGAGAACTTGTAGAGTTTTTGTTAAAGGACACCTGTACTCCGAAATCACAGACAGTTTCAGACTTTGTGTACAGACGACCACACCTGAATCTTTATCTTCTCTTAAAGTTAGACACTGAAGCTACATTAGATGTCCTCAGATGTGCTTTCATGGAAGATGGAATTTCAAATGCCAGCTCATCTTCACCAGATTCAGCCAATAAACCTATAACGGAAGCAAAAAAGGAAAATGATAATGTTAACAAAACTCAAAATGCTTTGGTTCAGAACACAGTTGATGCTCTCATTCAAATAATTGATATGAATATTGTTCCCACAGATAAAACCTCTAGTAGTGGTGATGATGGGTTGATAAAAGATTGTCCTTCCAAGGACATAGGTTATTTGTTTGAGTTCATTGCATATTATGTTGCTCTCCAAAGGGCTAAGATTTCAAAGGGTGTGCTTTGTCAAATATTGGAATATTTGACATCAGATAGTCAGTTTTCAACTAATGTTTCTGTTCAAGGATCATCTCCAAAAAATAGAGAGAAGCAAGTGCTTGCACTTTTGGAAATACTTCCTGAATCAGACTGGGATGCATCATTTGTGCTAGATCTATGCGAGAGAGCAAAATATCATCAGGTAGTACATTGACCATTTTTGGTGATAGTGTCTTCAGAAGCATAGTGGTACCAAATATTGACTTTTTGTCTAATTGAGTAATCTTACCAGCTCTTTTGTTTGGTTTTAGGTTTGCGGATTGATTCATAGTATCAGACATGAATATGTGGCGGCATTGGATAGTTATATGAAAGATGCAGATGAGCCTGTTCATGCTTTCTCCTTTATTAACAGAGCATTCTCACAGTTGACTGACAATGATCATGCAGCTTTTCGGTCAGCAGTCATATTTCGAATTCCTGAGTTGGTTGAACTAAGCAGGTAATCCTCCTTATTATCTTTACTCAAGTTGGATTCTTTTGGAAGGTTATTCAGCATTTATGATTTCTATATTTCAATATATTTAACCAATAATATTAATTTACATTTACTCTATTTGATTGCTTGTAGGGAGGGCGCATTCCATATGGTTATCAGTCATTTTAGCAATGAAAGTTCCCGTATCATAACTGATCTTCACTGTCATCCAAGAAGTCTTTTCCTTTATTTAAAGACACTCATTGAGCTTCATTTATTTGGCACCCTAGACCTGTCTAATTTGAGAAAAGATGGTACTATGAATCCCCTTAATGGAAGGCAGGTTAAGGATCACCCACAAGGAGTCAGAGATTACTTAGAGAATATATCTAATTTCCCCAAGTACATGCGTGAAAATCCTATTCGAGTTCCTGATGATCTTATTGAGCTTTACCTTGAGGTGAGTTTTTGTACCAATGCCTTTGTAAGGACAAAGAAAGAATAATTTGATTTTTTTAAGTTGTTGTTTTTGCCATCTAGAACTAACTATTAAGGCATAGTGTTGCTATGTGTTCTTTGTTCTTTTTGGGATGTCTCATGCACCAAATTGTGTGGTTAGTGGTTACTGCTTTCTATCTCTTTAAAACTTAATGTCTCTTGAGGAATGGGGCTGGAGATACAGACATCATTTCTCATTTATTTATTTAGCCATCTTTATCATTTCAAGTTTGTCTAAATTGTTTTTTATTGAGGGAATATGTTGCTGTAATTGTAGCAGGAACTTAGTTTTTTTTTCTGCCATGTTTTAATATTGCAGTTATTATGCAAGTATGAAGGTGGTTCAGTTCTCAAGTTTCTGGAAATGTTTGATAGCTATCGAGTTGAACATTGTTTACGCCTGTGCCAAGAATATGGCATTATAGATGCATCTGCGTTCTTATTAGAAAGGGTTGGTGATGTTGGTAGTGCTCTTTCACTTACACTTTCTGATCTATATGATAAATTTGTTGAGCTTGATACCGCTGTGGAAGCTGTAGTTTTAAACCATCGCAGAGTTGGTTCTTCACATATGGAAGTATTCAACAGTGTTTTGAAAACAAAGGAGGTTTGTTTATCTGTTCCCGAAACATTTTAATGAACCTCCAAAGATGCAACTATGCTTTGATTGGTGTGCTTGTATGTTTGTATTTACTAGGTGACCTAATACTTTTAATGGTTACTAATCCAATAGGTAAGTGACATCCACAATTTATTGCGTGCCTGTATTGGTCTGTGTCAGCGGAACACCCCTCGTCTAAATCCTGAGGAGTCAGAGGCACATTGGTTTAAATTACTTGACTCGTGAGTTTAATATCAATTTACATTTCCATCCTTTCATGTGTTTTATTTTTTTTATTTTTGAGAAAGTATAGCTGTGTTTTTTCATGTAAAACAATAATACTATGACTCTGTAATAATCAAATGAACTAAATAAATGTCTGAAGAACAAGCTTTCCTAAATTTTTGTTCCTGACATTTGGGAGCTTGCTGTGGTAACTACCCTATTTCCTTTGATTGTTATTCAGGTTTTGTGATCCATTGATGGATTCAAATGTTGAAGAGAGAGCATATGAAAGTAAGAGTTATTTTGGAATGCTAGCTGGATCAGCAGATTCACAACAGGACAAAGACACCCATAAAAGCAGTTGGAAAATTTCAAAGTCCTGGACTGGTCATATCTTGAAAAAATTGCTATCCCAGTTCATTAAAGAGATTGTTGAGGGAATGATCGGTTTTGTTCACCTTCCAACTATCATGTCTAAACTCCTGTCTGATAATGGTAGTCAAGAATTTGGTGATTTTAAACTTACAATATTGGGAATGCTGGGAACATATGGCTTTGAAAGAAGAATTCTGGTAAGGTTAACTCGTTTATATTTTTAATTTGATTCTCTGATCAAGCTTTACTAAGTGTATTAATCGTCGTACTTTAAAAAACTGCTTTAAAAAACGTGACAAGATGCATTCAAGCTAAGTTCTTACTCTATATTCTTGTTGTATTTGTTAGCAATTCTTTAGGAGTCAAAGTATTGTTCTAACCTTGGACCGGTACATGAGTTTTTATCTTGCATGGGTTTGAAGAATGCCACTAACTTGCTTTGTGCATTTTATTTATCTCATTCACCATGATAATTCCTTAATTTTTCTTTGCTGCATTGTTATTTCTCTAGATATTTGTAAACTTGTGGCATTTCAAAGAACAAAATGAACTTTCTTAACTAGACACATAAATATAACTTCCTTTGGTATGGAATATAAAATATAAAATATTATTGGACAAATTACTGTCTCTTCTTCCAAGACAGTAACAGATAATTTGAATTTTTTTTCATCCTAAAGGGATTTTATGTTTTGTCTTGATTCTCTTCTATTGCTACTTCTGCACTTAGGATGCTGCCAAATCATTAATAGAGGATGATTCTTTTTATACTATGAGTTTACTCAAAAAAGGGGCCTCCCATGGATACGCTCCCAGGAGTCTCGTGTGCTGTGTTTGTAATTGCCCTCTTACAAAGAACTCTGTTAGCTCTGGAATTCGGATTTTCAACTGTGGCCATGCAATTCATCTCCAATGTGAAGTTTCGGAAATTGAGGGATCGAGCAAAACATCTTCATCTGGATGCCCTGTATGCCCTGTATGCATGCCCAACCAGAAATCCCAGCAGTCTAGAAACAAATCAATCATTGCAGCAAATGGCTTGGTCAATAAATTCTCATCAAGGCCTCAATACCCCCATGGAAGTTCCATTCATCCTCATGACAGTGATTTATCAGATAATATGTATGGACAACAACAGATATCACGGGTAAATATAAACAAACCTCTATATCATCTCTTCTATTTAATTCTCATCAAGGCCCCAATACCCCCATGCTTTCAAGACATTTATATTAAATCTTGCTTCTGCAGTTCGAGATCTTGAGCAGCTTGCAGAAGAATCGGAGATTTATGCAAATAGAAAACTTGCCTCCATTGAAGCTTGCCCCACCTGCTGTGTACCATGAAAAGGTAAGTAAAGTGGCAAACTTTCTGACTGGCGAAAGTAGCAATAGTTCCAGTGCTATTGAGAAACAAAGTAGAAGCAAGCAAAATCGGGAGCTGAGAGTTAAGGGTTCATCAATTCGATTTCCTTTAAAATCAAGCATATTTGGTGAGTAATCTTATTTAAGAAAATTATGCTTCTCTATAGTAATGCTTAATTCTGACACAAGGCAAACTTGTTTGCAGGCAAGGAGAAGACCAATAAGCGGTGACTAACTGTTTTTTAAGAACAAGAGGACTTTTTTTTATAGGCAAATGTTAGTTTTGTTAGAAATGTTAGTTGGGGAGATTCAAACCCGTGACCTCTCCTCCATCCCTTCTCAATTACAAGACCAACCGTATATCTCCAATAACAAGAGAACTGTGTAGGCGAGAGAGACGAGACACTAACAAATGTACAGATTAACAATAGATATCTTCCCCCATTAGTTCTTCAGTGTAGGCTGTGTAGCTACCAGATTTGGTGTAGCTCAACCAATTGTTATTCTTTTGTATTTTATTATACTTCATGTACATTTTACTGACTGTTGTATATGTATGTTATACACTAAGTTCTGTGCGTGTACAATAGAAAAAACCATTTTAGTGAGTTCAAGATATTCGAATCATGCGATGAGCAAACCTTGGCCTTTTTTTTTTCTCTCTCTTTTCCTTTCCTTTTCTATCCCGCATCTTTGACTTTTTTTTTTTATAAAAAAAAGCCATTCTTTTTCTTTCCCGAACCATGTACTTTTAATAGTTTGGGGTGAATGTACCATAGGTTGATGATTATTCAGCCTAGGATTTACTTAAAAAAAAAAGTCCTAAAATGCTTAAGTTGTGCGTAATAATATCTTGTAAGCACTGACATATATATTTTTCACAAAAATTGTAGGATATAATGGGGCAAAATTATGGGCAACTTGTAGTTGGAATTTGTGTCCAACTCAAGTATTGTGTATATCCCAAAAGCCAAAAGCGTTAAGCCATTGGATGTAAGGGGAAAAAATGAAGGTACGGAAAATAAACAGAAAAACCGTAATGTTTTGAGGAATCGGTATTTTTCGTTTATATTTTACCCTTTTATTGCAAAATATGATAAAAAAAATTAAATAAAAAAGGTTGGGCAGCCTGAGTTTTACATGCAAAAAATGTCCTCAAATGCGGAAGTTGTGCGTAATATTTTCTTGTAATCAATTAGATTTTTTTTCTCACAAAAATTGTAGGATATATTTTATAATTCGAAAACTTGGTTAGCTCAAATATTCTCTATATATGTTCTGAAAAGCTTAGAGCCATTACAGTTAAAAAAGAAAAAAAGAAAAAAGAGCCATTGAATCAAATGGGAAAAGATGGAGTTCATACATTCAGTTATTGATTCCAAAATGTGAAAAGATTTAGAAAATCAAAGGGCCCAACCGGGTTCGAACCGGTGACCTCTTGATCTGCAGTCAAATGCTCTACCACTGAGCTATGGACCCCATTTCTTAATTGTTTTGAGACATTTAATAACATATAGTTAATAAGAAAAGTGAGTCCAAGGGAAATCATACTAATGGCTTCTAAATAAAATATGGGAATATCTAGTCTTAGAAAATAATAGGACTTGCCTGTTGAAGGGTTTGCCGTGGAACCTTTTGTTGGGTACAACAAAACGTTAGTATGGTTTTCCTTGGACTCACTTGTCTATTTCATTTTTCTCCCCCTTTCCTATTTTTGTCATTGCAGTTATATAACGGCCTGCTATTGCTGTTCCCATAGTAGAAGTTATTGTGGCTTGATGGGTGATAGTTGCTTGTTTAATTGTGCTGTATTAATTAATTATTACTAGTATAGTTACTTTGTGGATTTGACTCTTTATATTACTCTGTTTGTAGTAAAAAGGTTAATCAATTCAAGGCGGGAAAGCCAAATATTATCATGCACGGGAAAGTGACCCATATATCTAACAAGAGAGACCCAAGTTCATCTCCTCTTTGCATGTTTGAGTTATGCATAAGAGAGAGATATTAATTGTACAGTGAGGACTGAGGAAATTAAGGAAGAGAGGAACCATGGATGTATAATAAACTTGCTGCTCCCTCAAATAGTAAAAGTTAGAATTTAATCTTTAAATAAATTTTGTCATAATAGAGTTGTTCTTTTTTAAGATAATAAAATAAGGTTGGGCAGCCGGAGTTTTACATGCAAAAAATGTCCTCAAATACTAAGTTGTGCGTTATACTTTCTTGTAAGCACCGAGATGTATATATATTTTTTTTCCTCACAAAAATTGTAGGATATTATGGGGGCAAATAGTGGACAATTTATAATTCGCAAATGTGGTTAGCTCAAATACCCTATATTCTGAAAAGCTTAGAGCCAATGGATCTAATTAACGGGAAAAGATGGAGTTTATATATTCAATCAATGAGTCCAAAATATGATAAAAGTTTATGAAAAAGAAGGACCCAACCGGGTTCAAACTGGTGACTTTTTTATCTGCAGTTAAATGCTCTACCACTGAAGTATTGACCCCTTTGATAATTAATTAAGACATTTTACTAAATTATGATTACCATAAGTATAAATTGTATAATATGTACGATGTACGATAACTTGTTTTCTTAAAATTCTTTTTGACTATAATTATTGGTTTTTAATCCTCTGAAATTTCACTTCGGATCAATTTCTGCCTAATATTTTTTATAAAAAAATGATTTGGTTACACTAACTTTTAAATGATAAAATGAATATCAAATGAGTTTTTTTTTTTTCAGTATGTATATCTCCAACCTTGGAGTCTAAGTCTTTTCGTGAAGTAATGATGGGATGGCTCAGAGAGACCCAAAAGAAGATGATTAAGCAATTCAAAGATTATATAGGATGAAGTTAGATATTTATAAATTATAACTTTTATTTTATTGATGTTAAAATAACATCATGTTGATACTTAAATAATTATTATTCACTGATTGATATCATTTAAGACTATATAAATATATTCATTTTTACCTATTATCATCAATGAGCGAGAAATATGAATGTTTATCCTTTAGTTTTTCTTTGTAACTTTAATGGTAGAATGTATGAGTAATAATAACAAAGTTTTTTGGTGTTTATCACATAAATATCATCAAAATAGATTTTATTTTTCCTTATAAAATTTTCTTTTGTCAAGAAAAAAAACTTTTTTATATACACAATCAAGATAAAAAATCAAACATTTAACAACATATTTAAGGAACTCAATTATTTACAAATGACCTTGTTAGTACCAAATAATTGGTTTAGTCTTTACTAATATAGTTCAAATATCTAAAAACTTTCTTAACAAAATTTTGTTCTGAAATTGATAGTTAGCTCATTCCTATAAAATACTCCGTTCCCATTTATGAATCGAGGATACTTGTTGTAAATTTCTTAACCTATTCTGAAATTGGTACTATAGAATAAATAGATAAACAATAAATTAAAATATAATAGCATTTTCTTTATTTTAATAATAATAAGCATTTTTTGTCATTACAAATAAAATTAATTTTAGCAATATGCAATCCTTGTATATATACTAGAAAAAAGAAAGCTAGGTATAGATAAGTTGAGGATTAGAACAGAAGAAGAAGGGACACGTATTTGCGAGGTGAAAAGGACTTGGATATGCAGTGCCAGTTCGGCAGGTAATGAGGTTCACATGATCATTCCATTCCACTGCCATGAACTTCTTGTAAGTATTCAGTTCAATTTTCAACATTCTCTCTCATAGTCAAGCATCAATCCTTAAATTCATCAACAATGATATCATTCACAGCAGCCCCTGAATTATCCAAAATAAAAATGGTTCTAACAAAACCAAATATGCTGCAATATAACTATAAACACATGTCTTAATTTAGATTAAATGTCATATAGAGGAAAATGCTGTCCAAATATGAAGCAACCAATCACATATCATCATCACTTGCTTTATATTTGCTCCAATTAAATTATTTGGAGATGTGATGTAATAGTAATAACGAGTATTTATGCACAAGCATCCGAAACCTTTCCTATCTGAGAAAAAAGAAAACATAAGAATACTGTAGTATTGCATTAAAACACCAATTTTATTAGCTATATACAAAATTATATATATATATATATATATATATATATATATATATATATATATATATATATATATATAAAACAGTTGTACTCTCTCTTTTTTCCCTTTGCTCCCCAAGTCAGAAAGAATAATAAAAGATTTCATTGTTTTTTTAAAGAAGAAAAGTGATTTTGTATACGTTTTAGATTTTGTAATTATACTACATTACAATGACATCAAAATAGCCGTTGTTTCAAACTTTCCGTGACATGAATTTCAATGAGTTTTTTTTTTTTAAAAAAATATCAATTTCAATGAGTTTAATTTCACTTTAAGTTTTTATACAAGTAATATGGTTTAACAATTTTTTAAACTCTCTAAATTTTTTAAGCAGTTTTGTTCTCTAATAATCTTAAATAACAATTAAGAAATTGTAATTTTTATATTATGTTAAAATAAATATTATAAAAGTCAATATTTTAACATATATGACAATTTACAATGTTGGTGTAAAAAAATTTGCATTTGTTAAAATATTTATATTTTGATTCAATTAATTAATATATCATTGATTTAAGTAAAATTATGTTCAAATCTTTTAAGTAAAGTTTAAGGTTTAAACATTGTGAATAAAATTGGAAAGGATTTTCTGTATAGAAAGATAAAATGACTTCAATTTTATTCATGTTCAATTGCAAGTGTCGTCCAAATACTTTTATATAATTTTTATAAATATATATATATATATATATATATTATATGAGAGAGATATTTTATTCTAATAAGAGAAATAAAATTGAATAATATAATAATATCAACGATCAATATCAAGTGAGTTTTTTAGAAAGTTATATGATTTTTTAATATTAAATCTTAATAGTTCATATATAATTATATGATTCAAATTAATTATTTCACTCTCATATAAAATATTTTTTCTTATAAAATATGTCATATTAAAGAGATAACAAACTCTATCATCTATTAAATTATTTATAACTTAAATTTATATATCTACAACTTAAATTTAAATTATAAGAATTTAATAAATTATTTTATCATATCAATATTCTAACATTCGACTGATAACTAATTGTAATTGTGATTAGTTAGTAAAATTGATGAATACGCAATAAATAAAATATTATTGTTTGTTTATAGTCATAGAAAACATTGCATTACATAGGCAAAAGCAAAAGCCACTCAACCCAACACGCCTAAGACGGTTATCTCCAAGTCTCAGTCCCTCGTTTCTTCCGCCCCCTTCACTCACCTTCTTTCTGCCACTTCTCTTCTATATAATAACACCCACTTCTTTGGTTCAACTTCCCTTCAATTCATCACATAATAACAACACTATAAACATTGATTTTGGCTCTTTGTTGCAGCGAGACCAAAATGTCTTTCACTGCAACCAAGTTTTCACCTTCTCCTCTCCCTCTCACTTCCACCACCCCCAGATCCAATGACAAGCCTCTCTCTTTCTCCTTCGATCACTCCAAACCCAACCCTTCTTCCTCCTTCCTTGGATCCACTCGCAAGCTTCTTCGCTTCAATGCTCTCGCTAGGCCTCATGCTCACCCTCGTGCTTCTTCTTCCCCTGCTGCTGCTGTTCTTCTCGAACGAACCTCCAATCTGGTGACCCTTTGTCCTTGTCTCTTCGTTTTTGCTTGAAAAATCTCTGCTTTCTGTGGATGGATATAGATTCTCTCAAATGGGTTTGGTTCAAAAAGTTAATTTTTTCCACTCAATTCAGCTCATTTGAGGTGGACACATTTGGATTTTTGAGCTGCGTGATTCAAATGTGGATGCTTTTTATTAATTTGTTATTTGGGTTGATGTTTATTCTCTTTCAGATGTGTAGTTACTTAACAGTTCAATTGGGTTAAAAAATTAAAATTTCACTCAATTAAGCTCATTGGAATTGGACCCGATTGGGTTTATGAGAGATGAATGATTCAAATGTCGATGCTTTTATTTATTTATTATTTGGGTTACTGTTTATTCTCTTTCAGATGTCTAGTTACTTCACACTATGATGATGTATATTTATAGGACAAAACTTAGATGTTCTGTAAGTGTTTTCGGTGCTGTTTTTCAATCAGAATTGGAGTTTTGCATTGGTAATCTATTCTCACCTTTAATGGAAAATTTTATTGCACAAATTAGCGATGTGAAATTCCATTTCTGATTGGAAAACAACACCAAAAGCACCGTATTTAAGTTGTCTTATTTTATATGGGTTTAGTTTTGTGTGTTATTTGCCCAATTGGATTCAGAAGTTCAGATTATTAAAAATAGTGGTGTTTTGCTACTGATAATATATGTAAGTTTGGAATTTTTTGTTTGGGTATAAGTGTTTTGAGATTTTTTTTGTCTGGATTTATGAATGCAGCTTGTCACAAAAGAGGAAGGGTTGGAACTCTATGAAGACATGATATTAGGGAGGTTTTTTGAGGACAAGTGCGCTGAGATGTATTATAGGGGCAAAATGTTTGGTTTTGTTCACTTGTACAATGGCCAAGAGGCTGTGTCAACTGGGTTCATCAAGCTTCTGAAGAAGGAAGATTCTGTAGTGAGCACCTACAGAGATCATGTTCATGCATTGAGTAAGGGGGTCCCATCTCGGCAAGTGATGAGTGAACTGTTTGGGAAGGCGACAGGGTGCTGCCGAGGTCAAGGTGGTTCAATGCATATGTTCTCAAAAGAGCACAACTTGCTTGGTGGATTTGCCTTCATTGGTGAAGGAATTCCGGTGGCCACCGGGGCTGCATTTTCGAGCAAGTACAGAAGAGAGGTGTTGAAGCAGGCAGATTGTGATCATGTGACATTGGCATTTTTTGGAGATGGGACTTGTAATAATGGGCAGTTCTATGAATGCCTGAACATGGCAGCTCTGTGGAAATTGCCAATTGTGTTTGTGGTGGAGAATAATTTGTGGGCTATTGGGATGTCGCATCTCAGGGCAACTTCAGATCCTCAGATATGGAAGAAAGGGCCGGCATTTGGAATGCCAGGGGTTCATGTAGATGGGATGGATGTTTTGAAGGTCAGAGAGGTGGCAAAGGAGGCAGTTGAAAGGGCTAGAAGAGGAGATGGACCAACTCTAGTGGAATGTGAGACCTATAGATTTAGAGGGCATTCATTGGCTGATCCCGATGAGCTTCGTGACCCTGGTGAGCATCTATTTAGATAATATATTCTCTCCCTATGTTCTTAATTTTGAAGTACATGTGCTGATGTTTCTTTGCATTTCTGGTCGTATTTATCTTCAGTTGCACTGTGCATAATCCATTTACTATATATTTTTTTCCTTAACTTAGTCTTAGATTAGCAATATTAATTGATGGAGTTGAACTTGCGGTTGCATTCTAAACCTTTTAACAGTGTAAAAGTATTATGCTTAATTGGTGAAGAGTTCAATGGCCTAAACAAACAATTTCTTGAACTTTAGTTATTATCCTCAAATTTGGAATAGTTTTTCAAAAAATGTTTAGGCTTGACTACAATACATTTTGATTCCTTAGCTACATATCTTCATTAAAAAAAAGTTTTAAAAGCCAATTGTAAGTGGAGTTGAAACGAAGATTACTGCTGTTATTAACCTGGCTGAGAGTATACATAAAATTATAAATATGGTCTTCATTTAAAGGAGAAGATTTATGTGAATGCTGAACCAATTCGTATAAGCATTTATATATTCTACCCCAAGCTATGTAAATTAAGATTTGATTGGTTTGCCATTTAGCCAAAAAATGGATAACCAACTCATTCGATATACTCGCACAGTATATTTCATCTCTAGCACTGGTTCATTGATGGTACTGAGCACACAAGATTTTGTTTCCTTTATTGTTATCAGGCTTTTTTTCTCTAAGTAGTATTTTATAAAAAGAAAAAAAAATGAAACTAAAAAAACAAATCAATCAACCTTGTTGCAAGGGTTTGCAGTTACCTGGGATATAAAAGTAAGACTCCAGTCTGGATAGTTTGAACTTTTGTATTGTAATCCAACTCCATATTTCAGTGTTGGCTGAAGAGTAGTGATTGTTTATTCTGTTAGTTTGGTTTCAGTTGTTTTTACTGGCCATTTTTATGCCTTTATGTTATTCAAATTACACTGAAATGTGAAGGTTTCAGTTTCTTAGTTGTTCTAGCATGGTACCCTTTTAAGCTGTGCTCCTAAATAAATAACCATGTTTTCTACTTATGTATGACTAGTGTTAATAACTATTGAATCGTTAATCTGTTTCTGCTTTGGCAGCTGAGAAGGAACACTATGCTGGTAGGGACCCCATCACCGCATTGAAGCAATACCTTATTGAGAACAATTTAGCCAATGAGCAAGAATTGAAGGCCATAGAGAAGAAAATCGACGAGATCCTCGAGGACGCTGTTGAGTTTGCAGACAGCAGCCCTCTTCCACCCCGCAGTCAGCTTCTGGAGAATGTCTTTGCTGATCCGAAAGGCTTTGGAATCGGACCAGATGGCAGGTATAGATGTGAGGATCCAAAATTCACTGAAGGCACAGCTCATGTCTAATCTTTCAGTATTGTATGAGTGTTCTTTTCATATGGCTTATTTAGTGATCAAATGTTACACAATGTCTAATATAAACAGGATTTGTTCTTTAGGTTGGTAATTTGGTTTTACGTGTCTTATATTTATCATTGTTTGTGGAACTAGTGGCAAGAATGACAATCTCCAGAATTAGATTGTAGCCTCTACCAACGCTGTATAATAAAATTTTAGTTGTTCCTCTTTGTTCTTGTTTTCTATCAATTTATTCGTGAACTCGTCTTGGTCTATCTACACACTACACTGCAACACTTGATGTTTTTTCTTGTTTATGTATTTAAAATAGCTTATAATTAAAATGTTGTGGGTCTTTTTGAAAAAATAAGAATGTTTCTTATAAATGAATGAGAACCAAACATGTATTAAGTAGCAAGTTGCACTGTTCAGTGTTCTATGCTTTTGGCCTTTGCTAAAACACGGCAATGAAACTTAGGGTTTTTCTTTTTTGCAATAATTAAAGTTACTTTTGGGGTACTAGTACTACTCAACAATGTTAGTTTTTTTGTTTTTACTGATCTCAACAATGTTAGTTAAATAGATTTTTTTTGCATCAATTCTCATCAACTTTTGTTTGATAGTAATTGAATAATTGAAACATAAATTTTGATTAGGTTTGACTTTTCAGTTAGAAAAACCAAACCTCACACTATAGTAATTCAAAAAAAAAAAACACATCATTAATAATTGGTGTTAAAAAATGTGTTAATATCACTACAAATATGTCATTATAGGTCTAATAGATTATCACCCAAAATTATTTTTGTAAGATTTTTATGAGACTTTAAGAAGGGGAAAATAATTCTTAGATGAATTAGTTTAGTCATTTGTTAGAACCACTTAAAAATTTGATGAAGGACAAAGAATTGTTAAAAACTAATTAGTAACAAAATTCGTTTTCTTATTTTTCCTATTTATTATTTATTGAAGAGTACTTCTAAGTTCTAAATAAATAAAGTTAATATATAAGATTTACGTACAAAATGTTGCTATTCATACTTTTATTAACTCTTATCTTTAAAGTTAAAGTTAACTTTTTTTAAAATACATGTAATGTTTAAAAAATATCTAATTGGTACTAATTTAATTGTAAATAAATCATATTTCATAAACTTTCACACCAAATTAAACAAATATTTATTTATTTTTCCATTCAACAATACATATAACAAAATACTTATAATTTATCACCAAAACATATTTCTGTCAATTAAAATAAATTTCCAAAATAATTTTTAATTTGCATTTTCCATATTTTATTTATATTTTACAAATACTGATATATAATAGTAATAATAAATGGGGAGATAGTGAACTGCTTAACGTTACGGGTGCCTTAAACTTATCCTCCGCTTCTCTAATTCTCATCCTTTCCTTTTAGTTTTGGGTGGGTAAAACAAAAAAAGAAAATGCCACCCTTCGTTGTTACACCCTCTTCTTCTTCTTCTTCCGTGCTCACCCCGAAACTGTGCAATCCTCAAGTGAAACGATTCGTTTTGCAGTTCGCGTATCCAAAGCGTTCGCGCACATTTCTAGAACCTTCTTCTTCTTCTTCTTTCTCTCCTATGAGGAAAACTAAGGAGGAGGTGGTTGAAGAACGGCTTTACAGAGAAGAATATGTCCACCCTCGAAACGATGACGTTTTGGAGGACGAAGAAGAACGAGACAAGAGGCTTGGAAAAGCGTGTGAAGTGTACGTGTGCAACCTGCCCCGAAGATGTGACGCAACATACTTGCTTGATATGTTCAGGCCCTATGGAACCATTCTATCTGTCGAGGTTCACTTCCCTTCTTTTTTAATTTCCACCTCATTTACTCTTATTTTTCTCAATACAAACAACTTTAAATAATAAATCTCCACCAATAATGTTTTTATCGCAAAATAACTTTTTATGAGTGACAAGCAACTTTAAATAATTATATGTGTTATTTTTTTATTAATTTAATAATGTAAACTAATGTTGCTTTACCTAGCAATTGTGTCGAGGAAGCCGTAGCGTGGCGGTTGCTTTGGTAGCAATGTTGCTTCCAATACCCAGTTGCTTTGCAAGCATCCGATGGAAACGTTATAATACTCTGTCTCAAAAGACTTTCTTTATGATTTTTTAGAATTTATTGAATATTATTAATTTTGCTAAATTTGTTTCTTATTTAATATAAATAAATCCAGAGAGAAAATCATTCAATGAAAAATAAAATCTATCAAAAATTATAATTTTCAATTAATTATAGCCCATCATAAGCAAAATCTTGTAAAGAGAGTTTCAGATAAAGTACTATTAACATTTCTCATTTTGAGGATTTTTAATATCAATTTCTTTTGCGATTATATATATATATATAATACGTTAGCTCGCCCAATTTAGCAAAATAAAAAAGTCTTATGTTTTTGTTTCAAATTTTAGTTTATGTATTTTTCTGAAATAATCCTAAAATGTTACTTTTATTCCTGTTTTTAAATTTTCTTTTACAACATTTTCAAAACATGAACTAAGGTGGTGTTTTTCATTCAATTATGAATAATTTTATTTTTCCTTTTCATTGTTGATAATGCAAGGTTCGCACTTTCACAGCTTCTTCCATTTAGTTATTCTTTTGGTTTCTCTTATTTATTCAATTATATTAGTGTGTTTCCATCTTCACAGAGGCTCAGACTCAAGTGTCATAGTCCTTTAGAGGTGTTACTCCAAGAGTCTAGTTGGCAAAATATAATTTAATCATTAAACACCTAATTAGTAATGTCTGACAAGTGTAAATGTGTCCAACATTGGGAAGAAGCGTCCGTGCTCATATCATAGGTTACAAGATTTTCATTATCAAATTTTGCTTGTCCAATTTGAAAATTGTGTGATAAAGTAAAGTTTCTAATCATTATAATCTGAATTCTGAATCATCATTTGGTCTTGTCTTTATTGTGTTGTACTTGCTTTACTTCAGGTTTGCCGGGATGCTGAGACTAATGAAAGTAAGGGGTGTGGTTATGTGACACTGGGATCTATATATTCAGCAAGAAATGCAGTTGCTGCATTGGATGGATCAGTTAGTAGTGTGAAGCTGTCTCTCCCTTGCTTATATTAGATTCATCATGCCCTAGGTGTTTGATTCAAATTTTTTTTGTTTTTGACTGAAGGATGTTGGTGGGCGCGAATTGCGGGTTAGATTTTCAATTGAGATGAATTCTAAAAGGAGGAGTTTTAATAAAATGAACTCTTCCACCAAGAGAATTTCATACTATGAATCACCTCATAAGCTGTATGTTGGCAATCTTGCCAAGACTGTTAGACCTGAACAGTTGAGAGATCTCTTTAGCAGATTTGGAAATGTGGTTAGTGCAAGAGTGTTGCATGATTTTAAACAAGGGAACAGCCGAGTCTATGCCTTTCTCTCCTTTCAATCAGAGGCAGAACGTGATGCAGCAATGTCTCTCAATGGAACAGTAAAATCTGCTTCCAACCACTTTATGATTTTGTTTCATTTGTTACTGTTTTTTTTAATTAGTTTGGTCTTTCTTGCAGGAATATTATGGACGTACACTAATCGTTAAAGAGGGTGTAGAGAGGAGTGAGGACTGAGCCTTAACTGGAGCTTTAGTGTCTGCATAATGATGGCAGCAATTTTGGTTTTTTACATGAATGAAGACTTCTAGTGTGTATAGCTGAGGCATATTTGTGGGACTTCTTCCTGAACTAGAAAATGCTATATCAAAGAAGAGGTGAGCCTGACATTTCGGCAGTTCAGTAAAAATATGGATTCATTCTATTTTACTTCTCTTGTATTTCAAGTTGCAGTGAGTGATATCAAAGTATTGTAGTTGAGTCAGTTTGAGTTTTGAATTTAACCATGGCATGAATACTACTACCATTGCTACAACTGTTGCAGAGAATTGTGAAAATGGGGAAGTGAATAACCTTATGCAGAGTAAAGCTATTACACTAAGTAACAGATGCCTTATATAGGTCATCACAATGGCATGTGTGATTGTGTTTAGAAATGCGTTTGCAAGACAATTTATCTCGTCCAATGGCTAAAAAACACAGAAACTATAATTAATAGTCTGTTTGGATTGGCGTCTCAACTCTTAAGCATAATGCTTCTGTGTGTTTTTTTTAAAAAAAACATTTTATGTGATTTACATTAAAATGTGGCTCCTCAACTCGGATCCAAACACGCTGTAAGTAGTTTCCTGTGAGACGTGAAAAATCACATAAAATATATTTCTAGAAGCATATCCAAACATGCTGTGAATAGCCCTGTAACAGTAGTTCGAGTTGGATATAATAGCAGCTTTGCTTTTCTAACATTGGCGTGGAAGTAGGAAAAACTGTGCTTTCTAGCTAGACCATTGAAGACTTTTTCCTTTATACTTTCTCAGCAACACACGATAAACAGGTTAAACTTGGTTCTATAAGGATGACATTATCACAAGCATAGGATATTATTCAATAAAGAATTTTATGATAAATATTAATTGCTAATTTGTTAAATTTTATTAGGAGCTCACAAGACTTCTCTCTCTCCTTTTTTTCCCTTCACACTAAGTCAACTTTATATCTTTTTGGTGTATTTATTTTGAAGGAGAAAAATAATATACAAAAGAAATTTTATATTTATTCTATAGAATTCACATCTTTTACACATTATTTTAATTTAAAATTTTCTCTTTCATTTCTCTCTTCTAAACTAAATACATCCTTAGAATGCATTTGTTAATATCTATCACTTTTAATAACTTTTTTATAGTAAATTATGAATAGCTAAAAATAATATTATATAATAAATACATAATATAAATTATTTACTATAAATTTAAAATATAATTTATATGTTTAAATTATTGCAAATAAAAAAATATTACTAAATTATTTATAATATAATTTACATATTTAAAAATATATAAATTTTAGTTATATAAAATAAATATTTATTATGTGAAATTAAAATATTTATTTCTATTAACAAAAAAATATACTAATCTATGTCTTGTCTATACACATGTCATCAATCTATATACTGTATGAGCTACTGTTTGTTTTTTTTAATCTTTTTCCGCTTTACTATTTTCCCTTCTCTTTTTTCCTTTTCCTCCTTTTCTCTCCCTGGCCATGCATATGCAGGAACTGCCTAGTTCTTTTTTTTCTTTTCCGAGGGAGAGAACACTGCCCAGTTCCAATTAAACTAAACAACGTGCAACTTAAATATAAGCTTAATTATTAATTTGATTCGTACCTTATTTTAAATAGTTGAATTTGGTATTTAAATTAAAAAAATTCATCAAATTTTTATAAATAAATTAATTTAGTCTTTAAATTTTTAAGAGATTCAATTTAATCTTAAAATTAGAAAAAGAAAAAAAACAAATCAATTTAATCTACAAATTATTTTAAATAATTCTTGTTCTTAAGTTTTAAAAATTTTAAAAATAAATTGACTCAATTTTAAGAATTTGAGAATCAAATTAAATTTTTAAATTTTTTTAAGAATAAATTAATTTAGTTTAAAAATTTGAGGATCAAATTGAATCTTTTAAAAATCAAATTAAGTCATTTAAAATAATTTAGAAAATAAATTAAATTGTTAAAAATAATTAAACCTAAATATAATTAATGTAGCAAAAAGAGAATGTGAAAATGAAGAAAGGAACAAGAAAAAAAACTGAATTAAATTTGGGATGCTCCACGTGTTAGGCTGTACACCACGAGATCAAAGTATTATAAAATAAAAACCGGATATGACTGTGCAGAAAAATATCGGCCGGGAGAGAAGACGTAGCGTCGCCACATGTCCATTGGGTGGACCCCATGTGCAAATATTAAAATAATAACGGATGGTTGAAATGGTGCCACGTCATGACGAGAGTAGCGATGATCTAGTGAGGAGATTTTGGTGGGAAGATATTTTCGACGATTTTCGCGGTTGTGGGCGAAAGCTGGCTGCCAGCGATAGTGAATCAGAATCGTAAGCTCGACAAAGAAGCAAGCAAGTAAAGGGCGGTTTCAATTTTTTTATTATATATATTGAGGATGAAGTCAATTTCATTTACTCTGTTTTCTTCTTCGTTTGGTTCCTTGTGATCGATTAGGGTTATTATTCTTTGTGGTTGCGGAACGAAGCATGCTGTTGCTGTTCGAGAATGGATGAGTTGAACGGCGCCATGACGACGGAGAATAGCAATGCGGAGGTGGTTCGATGGGAGAGGTTTCTGCCGCGGATGGTGCTCAGAGTGCTGCTTGTAGAAGCTGATCATTCCACGCGCCAAATCATCGCCGCGCTTCTTCGCAAATGCAGTTACACAGGTTTTTCTTCTTTTTAATTCTCGAGTTTTTATTTTTTTTTAATGATTTCTCTGTTTATGTCGTTTTTCCTGTGGCATTGTATTACTTAATTAGTTGCGAAAATTTAATTTGTGTTCTGCCGTTTTGATTCTGGTCTCTGAATTACTTTACGTGTATAATTGCGGTAGCATCATCATCATTCTAAGGAGGCTTCTGTTTAATTTTCCACTTGTTGGATTTGGTCATCCCCAAAATGATCCTCTTCAGTTTTGCATCTTATGTAGTAATTTGGTATCATAGAATGGAATACCATACAAAGATTTTTTATTTTTTGGATCTGATAATGCAAAATATTATGGATGATCCAATTTCAGATTGACATTATTGTTTTCATGGTTTATTACTTAATGGTATTCTTTTTACTCGATGTAGTTATTGCGGTTCCGGATGGATTAAAGGCATGGGAAACGTTGAAGAAGAAGGCACCTGAGCTAGATCTCATATTAACAGAAGTGGAGCTACCAGCAATATCTGGATTTGCACTTCTTTCTTTGATCATGGAGCATGACATTTGTAAAAACATTCCAGTCATAAGTATGTTGACATTATGTATTTGTATTCTTAGTCTCGATGTTAGATCGAAATGGCTAATGAACTCATGTCTATTCTCATGGGTGTGCAGTGATGTCTTCTCATGATTCGGTTAGCATGGCATTGAAATGCATGTTAAAAGGGGCAGTTGATTTTCTTATAAAACCCATTCGGAAGAATGAGCTTAGGAACTTGTGGCAACATGTATGGAGAAGGCACGCTGTATGTCATATTTTCAGTCCTGTTTAAAGAGATAATTTTTTGTATTTTTTTTTCTTCTTTTATCTTGGCTTGCTATTTTAGCGTATATTTACTTATTCTTTCTATCCTCTCTGCTGTATAATATTTATTCAGATTAGCACTCCTACTCAAAATACAACCTTTTCACCGAAAAAACTTAAAACTGCCTCAGAAGACAATTCTGCAAGCAATAAATCTAGTGGTTCTGTGGCTTCCTCAAAGAAAAACAACGAATGCAGCGAGAGATTAAGTGAGGCTCAAGTAAGTTTCTCTGCCTCAATTTTGCCAAATTTGTCTTGTGACATGATTCTTGGATATGTCAATTTTGAATTTTCTTAGACTTCGGTGTGTTGAGGGTGAAGTGATTGACTTTTAATTTGGTCAATTTTATTTCTGAAATTCTATCGACATTTTTCACTCAGTGCTTGGCTTGAGTAACAAATAAAGACATGGAACCTAAAATCTATTGCACAATGCAATCACAAAGCTGCTTAGCTGGAGGAAAATATTCTTTCTAGATTAGTTTTGCTTCATGAAATTTCACATAGAAACTACAAGCTTGCAAACTCTTGTGCAGAGCACTTGTACATCACCAATTTTCGAAGCTGAGAGTACATACGTGGAAAATATGCAGGATGTGCCCCAGTATGTACATTGCCAAGTTATGCAAACTCTTGTGCAGAGCACTTGTACATCCCCTATTTTTGAAGCCAAGAGTACATATGTGGAAAATATGCAGGATGTGCCCCCGCTGAAAAGTTCTAAACTGAACAAAATTGATATGGTGAAGCATGAAAAGTTTGCCCAATTTGAAAGGGAATCAGCTGAGCATAATGATGAAACAGAAGGTATGCGAATTTTATTTTACACTTTGATTAGAATTTGTTTTTATGTTGTTTTAATGTACGGACTGTTGTGTCGTCTATGAAAAACATTTAATGCAGATAAATCAGTTACAATTGTATCAGATGCTGCAAGGTGCGACAAAACTTCTGAATTAACAGAGTTAAGGCCAGAACAAGACTGTGGTGTTGCTGAACCTGAAACTGAAAACGAGGATGAAATCTTAAAATCTGAGTTAGACGGAGACAATTCTCATGTTAGTATGATGCAAGGATGCAGTGCTGAGCGGGTGAAACCTTCTAAAGGAGCTATTGACTTGATTGCCACAGTTGGAAATCTTCCAAAGCACCTTGATGAAAACTGTAGTCTCAATGGTGGTAATACAACCAAGTTTGATTGTGAAACGCAATTGGAACTTTCCTTAAGAAGTGATTTTCCTGGCAGCTCAGGTAATCAAGCAAGTGAAGCAACTGAGGAATCTCAAAGATTGAACCATTCAAATACTTCTGCCTTTTCTTGGTGAGTTCAGTGTTTTCTTGACTTCTTTAGTTCTTAAAATGATATCTAACAAAACCAGATGCCATACAATATTTCCTCTGACCATCAAAGAAACAAATTTTAATCAGCAGAAGGAAGTTCTTCATGGAATTTTATTATTTTAATTTTAACCTGTACTTTCATGTCTTTCCTCAGTCTTGTTTATGCTGTTCTATATGTAGGATTAGTATTGGTGAAAGCTGAGTAAATGGTGATTTAGACGGAAACATAATTTTGAGAGCCTATAATCTATGGAAGGATCCAAATGATGGTAAATATAGTTATGCTTCTAAAATCTAAAAGATTGAAGACCACAGATATGTGGGTGTTTTTGTGCACAGTTATCATCAATAAGAGAAATTCTTCAAAGAGGCTTTGTTAATAATCAATTGGGATTGTTTCCTTTTAAGTTTATAGATCAAATCATCTCTATGTAAAAACTATTGAGGTTTGGCCCCTTTTTTAATCAAACATTAAATCTCTGCACTCTTATGGTTCCCCCTCCCCCACCACCCAAAAATAAAGGCCATGTTTAACCTTTCATCCTTCGATAATGAGAAATCAATATCCAGTATTTCATTCTAAAGTATTTTTTTTTTCCTTTTGAGTATTGACTCATTCAAAAAATCAACATGCATTGTGATTACACAAATTTTCTGACAATGGATGACAATTTCTATATGCAGGTATAGTAATAGTAAATTGTTGCAGCCTCATTTTTCAACACCATCGATTACATTTCCTGAAGTAAACAACCTCAGTTGGGATTCTCATGAATCCCATAAATTATCTGGAATTACTTCTGGAAATTGTCAGTATGGTGGCTCAAATCAGAACCTGGAGAATATGATCGGTACAGTCATTTGTCAGTATGGACAAGTTACACCAAAATTATCAAACAGTCAATGTGGACTCTTACCTGTTTCTGGGGTTATCTCCAACCTTAAGTCTGAGGGACATGGTAATGTTTTCACTTCTTTGTTCTATGCACAATCTGGTATTCACCCTATGTCGAGTCCAAAACCTGTCTGCCAGAATGAGAGTTCTCCCTTTCCCACAAGTACCTCCACCCAGTCCTATCCTGAAAGCCACAACTCAGATCAACTACATGACTGCTCCAATGATGCTACTTGTCTTAATCAAAATGTAAAGGATAATACTGATTCAGATCACGCAAGGCATGATTCTCCTGTTGCTGATCAGAGTGCTGGTAATAGTTTATGCCATGATGCTGCAAATCATGTCAATAGTAGTGCATATGGAAGCATGGACAGTGGAAATGATGGAAATGCTACTTCAGCTATAGTATCCAAGAACGCCCCAGATGGTTTCAGTGATAGTGGTTGTCATAATTATGATGGATTTAGAGTGACAGATCCTCATCGCTCCAGTCAAAGAGAAGCAGTGCTAGTGAAGTTTCGACTGAAGCGGAAAGAGAGATGCTTCGAGAAAAAGGTATTATAACCAGCACTAAGTAAAAGGCTACTTTAAGATTATTTATGGTGAATTTATATCTATGATTGCAGTTGGCTTGGAAACTCCTATAGCATGTTTCACTAAAGATATTATTAACAAGCACTCTAATTTCTTGTATAGGTTCGATATCAAAGCCGGAAAAGACTGGCAGAGCAGCGGCCTCGGGTGAAGGGGCAGTTTGTACGTCAACATGATCATCCTGTCGCTGAGGCTGGTGGTGATTCATGAACTTTGTTCTTTTTAGGTTTCGTGTAGTATTAAATTACAGCTGACTGTAACACTGATTGTGTCAACAAGGATTAGCTGTAGGGTGGTGTCTGTGTATGTGTTGTTGGAATCTGTTTATCCATTAGGCAAAAGAAGAGTAGGCCAGTAGGGAGATTTATATTTGGACTGCCACTTACAAATTTAGGATTGCAATTATTTAGTGGGTTTGGTTTGGATTTTACCTGTGTATATGTTTTCTTGGTTGAATACTAATATGGGTCTGTAAAAAATCCCCTCTAGAACCTCTGGTTTTGCAATTGAGTGATCTTTCTTTGCATTCGGCATTTTAGCATTGTTTTAAACTCGCCACGTATTTGCCCCATCTATTTCAATTCGCAATTGTTACCTATACTAATTTTCTGTTTCCTCGATACATAGCAATAAGTGTCCAAAAGTAAGATTGCATACCTGTAAGAAGCTAACGGCCCCTGAAGTCCCCATGTTATTTGGAAGGTGATATAGTATCCAAATAAAAAAAATTATGCCTATAACACTGTTATGGTTCCCCTTGCATGCTCATGCTCTACAGTTTTCTTCTCGTCTCACTTTCAAGCTATTTCTTCGTCTCTAATGGAGAGATTGCGACGCAGATTAAATGGAATGCTGAATGTTGATGGACATAATGATTGAAAGCACTCATTCATATTGAAGAGTGGTCCTTGATGAAACCAGCGCATGAACTTCCACAGGGAAAGCATCAATAATGTGCACTTGTGGGACACACTTGGTTAGGATGATGTGGGACTTGAAGACGCATAATCCAAACTCCAAAAAGGATTTGAATTAACAAGTGCAGGATTGAAGTGAAGACACGTTAGCAGTAATCAACACATCTTTGCGTTGCAAGCAGAAATGATATTTTAATTTGGAGATTTGTCTCGAAAGTGTGATACCTTTAACTGTCATTTAAATAATTTTTTCAAATCATTTATCATTAAATTTATAATATTTAAGAATCAATTTAAAAATAAGTTATATTTTTTTTAAATATAAATTTAATATTAAATTGTAAAATTTGAAAATTAATTTATTATTAACTTGTTTACATTATTGATTTATTACAATTCTTTTATATATTGAGATTAAATTTCAAATTTAACGTTTAATCTCAAATCGAGCCACGTCACCTTCGACTATTTCTGGTTGTTCATCCTTGGCATCTTCTCTCTTCGGGCTCATTCTGAGCTGTCACTATCTTCACTTTTAATATTTTGCTTATTTTTGTGAATAAAATAAGGCATAATCAACACTCACCACTACTGTTTCACATTATAAGGTTCTTTGAAGAATAGAAAAGGAAAGAAAAAAGCATTTCTAATTTTCCATCAAGAACTTACATGAACAAGCAGTGAACTTTTTGGCTTGGCTCCACGAGTTTTATCAGGTTTGATTTGACTGTAGGGATCAAATGGCAAAAACAGGGAGAAATGCTTACCCGTGAAGATTTTAATGGGGTATGACTTAAACAGGTATTTTTTAAAATGAGTTGCTTGAGATTGAGCTAAATTACAACTTTCACACCTAAATTATACGGGAAAACCTAGTAAAAGAAATATATAAATTCGATTGTTATAGCACTACTCATAATAAAATGGACTGTAATTTTGGGGTAAATAACATGATTATCCTTGCGTATTTCTTTTTATAGGAGTATTGTCAAATAATTTTACTTGATGTATTTTAGACATTTTATTTCCTAGTAAAAACAGATAGATTTAAAATATTTATTGATGACCAACAACTAATAGAATACTTGAAAACTGATTGACATTTATTTAAGTGAAAATAAAAATAATTTTATAATCAAATTTGTAGTATTTTTCTCACAATTTTTTTGGCTACTGAGAAAAACAGAGAAAATAATTTTTATAATTTTTTAAAGCGTACTTTTAATTTTTTTTAAAAGCTCAAATTAATGGCCCTAATGAAGCACGTGATACCCTTAAAACAGTTAACGGCTTAGCGCTCCAATTACCAAGTAGATGTAAGGTCCACAAGAAACTGAAATCAATTATTTTCGAGGCATGTCTTGTTCCTTACAATTAAAAAAATATAACTATTAAAAAAATCTTTTAAATAGCGAGTTTGGAATTTTTTTTCTTAGGACATACAATTGAGAGAAAACCAAACGGACATATAAAGGAGACAAATTATTTTATGCTGTCTCTTTTCTTGTCGCTCCAATAAACAATGACACATCTTTAAAAAGATTTTCTTTAAATATCAATATTTTGTTGTTTTATGTTAAGGTGTTATGTTTTTATTGAAAAGAGACGAAAGGAAACATAAATGGGGACTGGTGATTAATTTGGTTTTACCAACGGGTTGAAATTAAGGGTGTGAAGGAAAAATAGCTTTCTAATCGATTCGGTTAAAACCCGAATAAGTTTTTCTTTTTTTAATAAAATGTAGTTCAGAAACCTGAAACTAATTCGATTATTAAAATTAGCTTAAGACTAGTTCAAAATTAATTTAGTTTAAAATCAATTTTTAAAATAAATTCCATTCCAAACTGATTTTCCAAAACATATTGAATTTTTAAATTTAAAATCGAACAGTGATTCATAAACGATTCTTTTTTTTTTTGCTGACTCTGCACATCCCTAGCTGAATTTAAAGAGCCTAGGTTTTTGAATACTAAAAAACTTTATTAACACCTTTTTATTTTTTTTTGTTTATTTCTCTCATCACATTATATATTAATCACTTATTTCTCATATTTAACTATCTCTTTGTAAGTGGCTACACTTGGATGTCCAAATATTTTTTCCTGCATTTATTTATCTCATTTATTTTTCATTTTTGTTTCTCTAATTAGATAAATGTCATATGTTAAAAATTTATCATTCTTTAAATATCAAACATTTTATTAGTTTTATTTATTTAATTTATTTCGTGGATGTGTGTTTCATTGGAGTGACAAAAAATATACAAAGGAGATGTTTGCCCATCGTGGGGAGCCTAAAACATCAAGGAGATCTCCCATCAAGAGGTAAGACGCATCATTACATTAATGAAATATCACATTAAATCTAAAACCTTAAGACATAAGCATCTTTAATGTAGTTAATTGCTAATTGACTTATTAAAGTTAAACAATGTTATTTAACTAAGTTCACCATTGGAGTAAATGGAGTGGAGTTCTTATACAATCAGTGCTTGTATAACTACAACTAATGCTGGTTAACAATTAATAAATCAATTTTCCTAGTTTAGATATCTAACAGAAAGAGGAGGGATTAACACATGAAGAACATGAAGAAGCAAGATAATCACAAGTTCAAAAAAAAAAATCACAAATCGCCACAAACCCAACACCCACATAAAAAAAATCACAAAAACCCAGCAAAAAAAAAAAAAAAAACATCCTTTGTCCCTTTTCTTGTCCTTTCTAGTTTCAACATGACATTAAAAACTTCTCACTTTTAAATGGTAGTAACATTTTATTAGTTTTCTTTGTTGAGGTGTCTTCAATTTCGGGTCCAAGGGAACGAATTGAAGCAGGCAAAGAAGTGAATGCAAATGCAACTGATGCTGATGCATGCAAATCCTCCTTACGTCATCCATCCGCATTTAAGTTGATTTATATATGTTTTTGTTGTTATTTTCATGCATGCAAATGCAACTGTTTTATAAACCACCACCCACGTACTGTATGTTTGTTTGGCATGGAAAAGAGATTTTTCTCTTATTCTCTCAATGAAAGAGAGAGAGAGAGAGTGAGAGTCTCTCTACCATGTATTCAGTCATCTAACATTGTTAGTTTACGGGTTGCTTATTCACATTACGTTAGTAAAAGCATATAAAGGAAAAAAAAAAGCTTGGATAAAGACAAAGCAAGGCATAAAACAGGAAAAAAAAAGTAAAACACATGTAGAGTACAGTAGTGAGGTGATCAATGATCAGCCATTGATCTAATAAAACTAAAAGAAAAACTCGCCCTTATACTTGGATTCCAAGTTTCCCCTTTTATTCCATCTCATATAGATTTCCTTTAACTTTTTTCTCTTGTTCTCTATATCCACAACCCCCACCATTTCTTGCTGTCACTACAGAGTCATATCATTATTCATACACACACAACACAACTTCTTTAACTAGAGATCAACGAGTCCTCCCATGGCAGAAATGCAGATACAACATCAAGAAGACCATAACCATAACCCTAATCACATCCTTCGCCCTAACCCTAACCCTAACCCTAACCCTACACAATACACACATTACCGCTTCCCTGGCAAAGTTCCCCACCACCAACACCAAGTCCACAACATGGACAAAGGCGCAGCTTCACGCTTCAAACCCAATGCCCCCAAACGTGAACACTGCATTTGCATCACCGTTTTCCTCCTCCTACTCGGCATCATACTCCTCGTTCTCTGGCTGGCCTACCACCCTACCAAGCCGCGCTTCACGGTGGCCAGCGCCGCCGTCTACGGCCTCAACGCCACCTCGCCGCCACTCATGTCAATCGCCATGCAGTTCAACATGGTCATAAGAAACCCTAACAGGCGCGTCTCAATTTCCTTTGACAGGCTCTCCGCCTACGTGTCCTACCGCAACCAGCCCGTTACGCCGCATGTCATGCTTCCGCCGCTCTTCATAGAGAAGCACAGCGCCGTGTCGCTGTCCCCGGAGATCGGAGGCGTGCCGGTGCCGGTGTCGGAGGACGTCAGCAATGGACTGGCCATGGACGAGAATTATGGGGTGGTGGGCGTGAAACTTGTGTTGTTTGGAAGGTTGAGGTGGAGAGCTGGTGACATAAACTCTGCACATTATGGATTGTATGTCAAGTGTGATGTTTTGATGGGTTTGAGGAAAGGTTTTGTGGGTCAGGTTCCTCTTCTTGGTGCTCCAGTTTGTGATGTTAATACATGATAATTGTCTTACAATAGGCTTGTATCTGATTAATAAAGTACAATGTGTGCATACATGCATGGATGTATCTTAGTGATCTTAATTATTCCTATTACATTTTAATATTTTTGTCAAAAATTAAACCAGCAATTACATATAGAAAGTTGGATTTTGTATTTTGGGAACTTCGTATTTTGTGTTTGAGTGACATGTAATATGTAAAAGAAAAGTAGAGATTTGACTATTTGAAGTATTTTGAGTCACATTGTGTACAATGTCATGTTATGGATAGAGAGAGAGAGAGAGAGAGAGAGAAATTAAACAAGAATTATGAATATTATGAATGTGTGCATATTAATTTGGATTTTGCCATTGTTGTTGGATATGTTTGTGGGCCGGAAATGATGAATTACCTGCATTTACATATTTACACAATGGTAGATGTAAATAGTCTGATTTAATCAAATAGTTAATATTTTAAAGATTGTTTTAAAGTTAAGTTTATTAAAATAATTTACGAACTATTATATCTTCATTAAACGATTCTAATAATTTCACTGCGTGATTTATATATGGCTGGAAGGGATCCGGATCCCTGTTTGTGGCACAGGGGAATCAAGGTTTGGACGCGTGGGGAGTTCATGCAGCAAAGAAAGCACTAGCTAGCCAGTAGCTACTTGTCTCTTGTCTCTATCTCACATAAAGTGCTTTGCTTTTGTAAAGCCAGATCAGACGAACATATATACTACTTATCAATTTAGAAGCTCTTCATGTCTTTACTTGTTGAAAAGGAAAGAGATTAAAATTTAACTTGTTCACTAAGAAAAGAAAAGAAGATGACATGGGTAAGTCTTTTATCAAGGTATTATTGATCACAACACTGGAAAACTAAGTAAAAATTAAGAAAGCCGAGTTTCGGAAGAAATGGTTTGATTTTCTTGGCTAGTTATGTGTTTAATATCTTGTAATAATATTTTTTTTTTTTTATTCCTAGCTTGTAACAATGTATACTTTCTCATTCACTTTAAAGTTATTTATATGTCATTGATTTTTGAAATTTCTTTGGCCATACTATTGTATTTTTATAAAATAATCTTTACATAATTGATTTTTAATTAACGAGTTTAATTGTAAATGTTAACGGTTTCTTAAATATGATTAAAAATTATTATTTATGGTTTGAATGGTTAAAATATTTTTTACATTAATATTAATGTTTTGTAGCTGACATCCAACAGCAAGCATTGTCTTGAAAATTGAACTGGATTCTTCCGATCTAACGATTGGTCCATTAACTTAAAAAATTCAGTTCATCTCAAAATTGGTAGGAACTGGTCCAAAACTTATAAGAAACCATTGCAGAAAATTAGTTTGTGAAATGGTTACCCGTTTTCATCCTTTCAAAGTCAACTTTTTAATATGATGAGAAGAATCTTTCAAAAGGTCTCACGTTAAATAAAGCTCTAGAATCAACTATTTAGATATTTTTCATCACCAATAAAAAAATTCTTTCTCTTCGTTTAAGGCCACAGTCGTATAGTGGTTAATTTATTCTTCCATTTTCCTGGGTTTTATTTGATGATGGATTGTTCTAACCTTCTAATCCCTCTTTAATAATTCACACTCTTACTTCTTGTGACCATCTTTCCCACAATAAAAACAAGTCAGACCTTTGATAAAGGCTTGAATCTTCCTTATAATTTTCAATGGCTTCTTTTACCTCCATATATATACTCACTCCCTCTATTCTCAACAATATTGGCTTTGAAGCAACTACTCAATCCTTTCTCTCTCTCTCTCTGTCTTTTTTCTTTTTTTTGGATTCTTCATTTAGCATGTTATCTATATAATAGTATCGATGTTAAGCATTTTTTTAAATAATTATTTTTAAAAAAACATATTTATCATAAGTTATAATTAATTAATGATATAAAAAAATTATAATAAATCAATAAATTTATCATATATAATAATTTATAACTAGATAATAATATAAAATAATCTCTTTATACTATTTGAACATATACTCAATTTATTTAATTACACATTGAATTACATATATCATTTGAAATAAGACATAAAATTAATTTCATTCAGAACAAAATTACTCTCTAATAGAGGAGTGTATGCTAAAAAATTTATTTTGTAAATTATAGAAATTAGTAAAAAATTGCGTGACTAACTTACTAAAATTACTAATAATATTTATAATTAATTTTACTCAATTACTAGTCAAGTTAATATATTTTTTTTGAAAAAAAAAAGTTTTATTTTGAAATTAAATTTGCTTACAACACCCAACATCGCAGGATATAGTCAATATATAATTTTGCTCCTGGTGAATGATTCAATCCTAAAGTTCATATATATGAAAAAAAATACATATTATATATAAGATGTCAATTTCTTAAATAAATATTAATACTTAAAAGAATTAGTCATTTTCTTTAGTTTGAAGTTAGATCAGGTTCATCCAAAACTTTACTTACAACATGATAAATTTTTTTCTCATTCTTAATTAAGAAATATGAATAAATACCATGAAAATTCAATAAAATCATAACAATAATCGTCTAAACAAGAAAAAAGTAAATAAAATAAAAAGAAGAAAAAATATTTTTTTCTTCTTGTATAATTATTAGAAAAAATGGGTTAAATTATTTTTATATCCTTCATAATATAATGGTTAATAGGTGAATAAATAAGTATAATTATATTTTTATTTATTCTTTTTTCTCTATTTTTCTCAACTAAAAGGATATTTTTTATTGAGTCTATGTGATCTTTTATAATTTATTTTCTATTAACCAAATGATAAATAATTTATTTTGTTTTCAATTTTATATTTTTATCCATTTTTACTCCAATAAAAAAAGCTTATTATTTATTCGCATTTATCTAATCCGTTTTTTCAATTTAATATTACAATATTCACCTTTAGCTTAATATTTTTAGATAAGAAATACACTATGTGATTAATTATGTGGTATACATCAAGCATTAGATAGGATTGAGCTTATCATATTCTTTTGGTTTGGTATCATATCTTATCATATTCATCAGATAAGAAATACACGATTATTTTGATGCAAGGCATGTGTAAATAAAATTTTCAATAAATGGTAAATAAAAAATAAGGAGTAAACTTTAAACAAAATTTTAAGTGGGAATGAGTCATCAACTTGAGCATAAAAGGGAGAAAATACTATAAATAAATAAAATTAAAGTCATAACAAACACGTGAGAGAGACGCCATGGAAAAAAAAGATAGTGATTTTATTTTTAACCTTTCAAACACTGTTAAATTTTAATATATATATATATATATATATATATATATATATATATATATATATATATATATATATATATATATATAACAATTTTTTTATGGTAGGCACATGTCAATATATAGAGTTTGTGCAAAACTCTCCGTTTATTATGAGCATTTACTTCTGGAAATTTTTATATTTGGCCAAGTCAAACTATTCTGAAATCCGGGAATTATAAAATAAACAAAAAAAAATGAGCCATAAATTTTTTAAATAGATCTTATATTAATCTTATATATAAAATAAATTAATTTTTCAGTAAATGTCATATTTAATTTTTCTTAACAATAAAAGTATCAAACTCCTAAAAAAACGATAAATGTGTCAATTGATATTTTCTTGCACTTTCAATAAAATTTTGTCATGAACAGAGTATAAAAAGTACATATCCTTTCTAATAACTAAAAACACAATTATTTTTTAAAAAAATTACAGAGACTGGTCTTCGTGTATGTGGATATCTTCCACATGTACCATCACTTTTTAATTAACTACACAACTGTTATAAGCCATAAATTTATTATTTTTGTGAATATTTAACACAAGACATGGCTCATTTTGGAATTTATCGGTTTAATTAGAATAATTCAGCTGCTTTGTAAAATTTAAAGATGGATAAAAATATGTGTCTCAGTATCACAAAAGAAAAGTCAAATTCGATTTTAGTTCTTTAAATATATATTTTTATTTTTTTCTTTTCAATTAGAAATACTCAAATTTTCTCCTCAAATCAAAGCGTATTTTTTAATAATTATAATATAAAAATCTTGACGACTAAAAGTAAATTATTTCTAAATTAAGAAAAACTAAATTGGAACAATATGAGAAGGAAAAAAAAGATATATTTTTTAGGAAAAAAGATATTGTATTTTATTCTTTAAAACTCAAAAACTAATACTAATATAGCACCAATATGCATTTATTTTAAACATTTCATCAATATTTTTAATTACGTCATGAGCCTGCAATATAATATCCATATGTTTCCTCTATTGTAGCATAATATCTGAACACGAAACATTTTTTTATTACGAAATGATTGAAAATGGAAATTGATTTGTGAAAATTTTGGCTGGCAACTAGTAGCAACCTTCTTTAAACAAAGCAGAAGGAAGAAGGTGAGAGAGATCCAGAACGATCACGCCCATTGGAGTAGCAGTGCGTCCATTCCATTATTATTATTTATTCTCTTCTACCTTTTTCTTATCTCCTTTATCTTCTTTCTTATACCCTTTTTTTTCACAGAATCGCGTTTCGATTCTCACGACGGAAGAAAGCACGGCGCAGCCTCAAAAAACCAAGTGAGTCATACTAGCATTTTTCGCGGCAAGATAACCAGCAAACACGTTTTTCTCGTTTCACCCTGTTTATGATTTCGAGGCTGTGTCGATTGCTGGATCGTTCCTTTCTTTGGTGTGAAATTATTGTTTCATAATCTTTTGGTATTAGTTTTTAATCTGGTTTAGGTGAACCCTCGTTGTTGTTTTGCTTTTGCAATTTTTTTGTTTGTTAGGTTCCTAGAAGGTTCTATTCTGTGTCAGAACATGATGTGTGTGCAGGAGATTCAGTCACCTAATCAATTGAATGCTTCATATTTTTTTGGCCCGGGCGTCGCACGGGCAAAAGACTAGTTTATGTTTATATAGCTATATTCAGCTCCTGGCGGCTGAGTTCACTGTTCTTGTGTTGACTTATGACATTCTCCACTTAATAAATAGTCTTGCTCTCTGCAGCTGACTTGATTATTTTGCAATTTTTTTTATTTTTATTTTTGTGCTTCTAGGATTCTAAGAAGTCAAGTTGTTAGGTTGTTTTCTTTTTTTTCTCTAAAACTTGTTAATATTCTTTATATTGTGCAAGGAGGTCTCCGTGTAGGTTCATGTTATATTTTAATTTCAATTTTGGAGTATAGTGGTGATTAGTTGACCTTGTTGCACTTGTGGTTACTTTGTGTCTTTGTTCCATATTTTTTTGAATATTGAATAATTCGTTGAAAAGGAACTCATGTTTGTGACTGATGCGTATGCATTTTCCTTCATTTGTGAAACTATTTGTCCAATCCTTACTTGGAGTGTGAATGTGAACCTTGGTTAGGGCCTGTCAATTATTAAAATATCACTGATATCTGCTTGAAGTAAAGCTCATCTCATTTGAAGTTTTTTTTCTTTCTGAGTTTCTTTGTTTTGGAAAACATTAGTATAGTTTTGCTCTTTACTTGCAAGTTACAAGTTGTTTGCATTTAATTATTTGTTTTGTAAATGAATTCTTCAGACCTGGGTTTTAAATCCGTTTTACGTGTTAGTTCATTTAAATTAGTCATTCATAGTGAGATTATCGTGTTTCAGTTATGGAATTATAAAGAAACTCTCTCTCTCTATATATAATATATATTAGTTGTGTAAATTCATTAGTTAATCATATTGTTGTAATTATTGTCAGGCATCAACAGCCCAGTGATTGGTTAATTTTCTGATGCATATCAATGCATTAATCAATGGATCGTTACATCATAAAGCTGTTACTTTTATAAGTATTTTAGCTGGGATTGTTGTTTCAACCAGGCTTTCCTAGGCTTTCGGATTTGATGGATTATTAGTTATGTTCTGATCAATTCCTAATGTATCTTTCTTTAGTAGGAATTTCATTATACTCATTTTCTCACCTCAGGTTTAGAAGGACTTCCTTTGTTCTTAAGCTTCATCACCTGAGAAAATCAGAATTTCCAATCTTCTCCACTGTTCATCTGAATAATGGTTCTGTGCTGTCTCTGTTGTTTTTTCTTGAAGCATCCCCTTCATTCAATCCTTCTTTGCCTCCTCCCAACTGATTTTAGGCAGATCTGAAACCTGACTGTTGCAGCATAACAGAATCCCCAGTATCTCATTGAACTTTCTCTATCTTCCTGACCTGTAGATCCTAGGCCTCACACTCTCTTCCTGTGCCTCCATTCTCCATTTCTAATGTCTTCTCCGTGGCTTCTATATGCAATTCCATTCTTGTGTTTGGCATCCAAAACCCCCATTTGAAGTATGGGGTTTTAGTGTGGGGTTTATAAGGTCTAGGTCTCTCTAACACCAACAACTAACTTTTTGTGGTGTAGTTCTCCCGAGGTTCTTATCAATTTACTTTGAACCATGGTTTTGATGTTTAGGTTCTATTGCCTGTAGTTGAGCATAGAGACACAAGTATCTTTCAAATGCAAAAAGAATATATCTTTGTTTTTTTTTGTTCTATTCATAGTCCAAAGGAATATTTATATATGTAGATTGCAATGTTGTCCTTCGGTTTCTTATTGTTTCTTTTCTGTCTTGTGAATAATGTTTTCCACTTTTCCCTGCTGTGAAGTGATTTGACATATATATTGTTTTGAATATTTCTAAATCCTCGTATGTACCCTTCCTAACAGTCCTTTTTTTTTGGGTGAAAACCTAACAATCCTTTTTTTTTTGGTGAAAACCAAACAATCCTTTTATTTGGTGAAAACCTAACAATCATTCTAATCAAGAAGATATTAAATGCTTTTATGTTTCCAAAATATTAAATATTTTTATTTTTCATTTAGTACTTTATTTATAAGGTAGTATTAGGTGGGTTTGTAGAAGGATGTGTTGGGAGGATATAGCATTACTCAATTGTTTAAGCACTATTGCTTGAGGTCTACTTATTTTGCTACTGCTTTCAATTATCATCTGTTAGTCTAGTAATAGTTGTGCTACAATGTTACTCATTCGGCTCAGCCTGTATGAGATTGTATCTAACTCTTTTAACTGAAAAAAATTACATACTATTCTTTCATACAAAAAGGGTTTTATTTGACTTTGATTTTCATGAGATTACTCAAATTGTTGCCTATTAATTAAGGCTAAGCACAGACACATAGATATGGGCTATTGATTTAAAGAACCATGTTAGCCAAATATTAACGAATGTCATTGAGAGCTCCACTTGATTTATAACACCATTGCAACTAATATAGGGCTTAGATGTACAATTGGATAATACATCTGCTCATATCAAACCTTACTTTTTGGCCTGATTTCTTTTAATTACTTGTTCTACTTCTGGAGCAGTGTCCTGTGGGATCAAATTGTCCCAGATATGCTGTAAAAAGTTATTGATGGCTGATATAATTCTTGTTTCTGTTTAATGCTAGGAAGAGTTTATGGTTTTTCTCTAACTCAAGAAATGTTACATTTTTGTATATATTGTAGATGGAAGCACAAAGCTCTCAGCATACACAAGTTATTGAGATCAGTGGTGATTTTCCTGATGGTGGAAGGAAGATTTGTGGGGAAGCACCGTGTGGGTTTGCAGATGCTGGATCCATCTCTAAGGATTCTGAAGAAAGATCAACTTCTATGCGAAAGCTTTTCATGGCAGTGGTCCTTTGTGTTATTTTCATGACTGTTGAAGTGGTTGGTGGCATCAAAGCTAACAGTCTTGCTATATTGACTGATGCAGCTCATTTGCTTTCAGATGTTGCATCCTTTGCCATCTCCTTATTTTCATTATGGGCTGCTGGATGGGAAGCTACACCTCGCCAGTCATATGGATTTTTCCGAATAGAGATTCTTGGTGCTTTGGTTTCTATTCAAATGATATGGTTGCTTGCTGGGATTCTGGTATATGAAGCCATTGATAGAATCATTGCTGGTCCTAAAAATGTGGATGGTTTTTTAATGTTTTTAGTTTCTGCATTTGGTCTTGTGGTTAATATCATCATGGCATTGTTATTGGGTCATGATCATGGCCACAGACATGCTGGTCACAGTCACGGACACGGACATGATGGTCATGGCCACAGTCATGGATTTACAATGTCTACCCATTGTGATGCAAAGCATACCAAAGATCAGCACCATCACACACACCATCATGATGAAAACCATCCAAAAGATGCTCACCATCATACTGATGAAGATCACTTGCACCATCATGCTCACAAAGAGGTTACTGAACTGCTTCTTGGTGAGTCAAAAGGTGGAACTAAGAAGAAGAAGCAATGGAACATAAATGTACAGGGGGCTTATCTCCATGTTCTTGGGGACTCTATCCAAAGTATTGGGGTAATGATTGGGGGAGCAGTCATATGGTATAACCCTCGTTGGCAAATTGTTGATTTAATCTGCACTCTAATCTTTTCAGTAATTGTTATGGGGACAACCATCAACATGCTGCGAAACATTTTGGAAGTCCTGATGGAGAGCACACCTCGTGAGATAGATGCTACTAAGCTTGAAAGGGGGCTGTTGGATATGGAAGATGTAGTGGCCGTTCATGAACTGCATATATGGGCCATTACAGTGGGAAAGGTTTTGCTTGCATGTCATGTTAAGATCAGACGTGAAGCAGATGCAGACTTGGTGCTGGACAAGGTTATAGACTATATCAAAAGGGTTTATAACATCAGCCATGTCACCATACAGATAGAGCGTTAGAATTTTTCTTCTTTAATTGACTATTTTCTGGTAGTAAAGATTAGAGGGGAAGGATTTAGTTGGACTTGAGGAATTGTTCTGGAACTCAAATTTGTCGATGTTCTTATATTCTTCTATCTAGAAGTTTAAGAGTGCAGATATGAGCATTGAATATTTACATGCCAAATTTTTATTATCTGTGATATTATTGTCAAATACTTCACTGCTACTCAGCTTTTTTTTTTCTTTCAGATTTATAGGAATTTTATTAATTCGTTTAAAACTTCTTTTGGTACAATCTAATACAAGTTTGCCTTGGTCACCTTAATGCATCAATGATGTTAAATACAAAAGGGTCCCTTCCGAACCAGATGAGCAACTGTATTGTGTTTTGGAGTGTATTACCGACAAGTTTTGCGCTTCACAAGCACAAGATTGTAAAGGTTTTCAGCTGTCTTGAATTTGTTGATGCTATAACTATTGGTGATCGAAACTCTTTTAACATGACTTTGTTTGGCTATCCGATTGTACACGTTACCAAAGACAAAATGTGAAAAGAAATTTTTTTGTATTTTTTTGTGTGTGTTTAATGGTCATACCGAGGTTTAAACCTATGATCTCATGTATATTACCTTAAATCTCCCACCACTAAGAAATTTTTCTGTATTGATCATAGGTTCTATTCCAACAAATACACTCTATTTTGACGAATCACCAAGTTACATAATCTGTCCCCATTCTCCACCTTCCGTGGTGTCCTTGGTGAACAACGACAAGATTCTGAAGTCAACGTTGGACAGTGTAAGAGTTAAAATAGTTTTCAAACTCTGAATGAGAGTAGTACTGACTAGAGACGAATTGTAAGTTTTGCACGGTTCTAGAGTTGGAGAATACTTACTAATTACTATGATTGTTATTGAAACTCGAAAGGGTGTAATTACTATGCAAGATATTATATTTATACCTGTAATAAGATGCCGTGAGTGAGGTTTAGTGGGTGTAGCTTAATTGATTGCGTAAAGTGAGTGAGTTCATCTTTAATTTTTATCGATAAAAAAAATGCCATAAGTGAGATGACTACAAATGTACGAGTAATTCTAAGAGTAGTCACATGTGCGGGACATTGAGTCCTTATGGGTTCAGACAAAGGAAAACATCCCCAAACTGTTCCTGCCCCAAGAGCGAAGGCATCTACAGTATACCCTCAATTAATAATTTAATGTGTTTGAAGGAGTATTTTGTAAAATTAATTTTAAAAAAGTTATTTATTATTTGAATAATTCTAACCCACAATATTTTTTATTCGATTAAAATGTTATCTATGGTTGATTTAACTCAAAATTAAATTTAGACTCAGAACTAATTTGTCAATGTGAATTAAGCATGTGAAGATTTACTTAAAACTACACAGGTAAGTATTTTATTACGATTTTGGATGTTTCAATTTGAAATACTAAAAGAATATAATAAAGCAATTTTAGTTTTCACACCCATATATATAATAGTATTTACTTTACATTTGTAGGAAATTAAAATGCTAATTTATTCCCTAAAAGATAGGGACAATCAGTTACTCCGCTTATGGGTTGATTATGGAACATCAAGTTGTGTTCAAGGAAGATGAAGACCCAGATGTTATCCAATTTGCTTCATACAGTGTAGAAAGGATAAGATTCTGGCATCGATCGAGTGGAATATGATGTATAAGGATTTTACTCATTTAAAGTGAATAATATACTAAGGCTTAGAGTTGATAAAATAGATGAGGTCAATCGGTTGCTCCGTTAGCTTGTCGGATCACATTAAGTTGAATTAAGAAAATATTAATCCAAATAAAATCAGGTTAAGTTAGACTTAAGAAATATAGGCTTGAATTTAATCGGACTTATTTTGGCCGAATAATTTTTTAATTTTTTCTTTTTTTTGAATTTATATAAATTTAGACAAAAAAAAAAAAGATGAGTCAATATGGGTCAACAGGTCTAGTTAAACTTTAAAAAATGAAGCTCGTATAAAATATGGATTGGCTCAGTCAAATCCATCTTTCATTCTTGATCCGATGAATCGATTTGACTTAGATCGGTCATTTTGCCGATTCTATTAAGACTGATATTCAATGGGTATAGATGAATTGGTAAGATATGTTATGTTTGTGAGAGAAGACTTAAGTTTGATTTCCTTAAGAGTTATAAGGTTATTTTGATGATAAAAAAAAGAAATGAGAGAGAGAAAGGTCATGAGCTTGATTGTCCTTTTCAACAAAATTCTAACCTTTGTCAATAAAAAATTTGATTCTCACAAAATATCTTAAGATCCCACCAAAGAATCAAATTTTAATTATGGAGGTTCTACTTAATTTTTTTTCCTTCTATCAAAGTAATCAAAATACCCTATTTACAAAGATTTCTATAGTATCATCTAATTGGAATCGGTAAAAAAAAAAATCAACTAATTAGAATAATTTTAAAGTAATTATTATAATACATGTTGATTTTAATCAAATAAAATAAAAAAATGAAAATAAATAAGGCTATTTTAGTCCCTAATAAGTGAATTTTGATTTTAGTTCCTAAGTATTTTTTTTTCATTTCTCAAAATTTGAAATCACTTGTTTAAAATGAACAAAATTTGACTTCTTAAAACTTTTTTCTTTGATTTCCGTCCCTCCAAAATTTATAATTACTATTTTTTCCCTGTTCATTTTAAGATAGATAAGAAATATTTATTCTAAGATTTAGAAATATTTTTAGAGGTATCATATGTTGACATGATACTGAAAATATTAGTATACCATCTAGGATGACTATTTTGAGTTTTTATTAAAACACGCAAATAATTAAGTGTCACGTAATCATAAGAAAAAAATAATTTCACATATTTTAGAGATGAAAACTAAAAAACTTTCTTTTTTAACAAAAAAAAACTAAAATCAAAATTTACTCACTTTACATGGACTAAACACGTAATACATATGGTATATTATCTCAAGTCCATTATATCATTTAAGGTCACTACATCTAATATATATTATCCGCTTTAACGATAGTTTAAGGTCATTAAAAAGTTGTTTATAAACTACCTACCTTAGTTTCGATTTATAAGCAATGTAAAACTAAAAATAATTTTATTTAGATACTGTCAAAATTTTTTGGGTGTGTAATAGTGACACTGAAATTAGAATATATGAGGAAATGTTGAATTTGTAAAATCTGGACAAATTATGCATCCTGATAATGCCTACGACTAGGAGGGTATTACCTAAAGAGAGGGAAATACAAGAAACTGAAAATCGCCTTATACGACAGAAACAGAATACTACCTTGTGGAACAGTGAACCGCGTGAGTGGCTTGGCTTGACATCATGATAGCAATCCAAGTAAGAAACGTGATATACATTGGATTTTCCATGCACATGCTTTGTCTTTATTTGGCCTCTCTACGCAAACTGAGTTGGAGATTTTGGGCAGGATCTTGATATTGCCTTCACAATCACAAGACACCAAGATAATGTGTGTATCCTTTGAGGCCTACTATTGGTCTGTGCCATTTCCCTCACTTGACATATACGTGGTTAATACCAGGTTATCCAAAATCTACTGTGCTACCCTCCACACTTTTTCTATCTTATCAAGAGTGTAAAGTTTCAAGTTGGACCTGGGAAAACTTAACCACGTTGTGATTATAAGTGCAGGATTTGCATCATATGTAAATGATAAGGTAGTCCTACATGTTTCCCAATGCCAATTATTAGTGATTAATTGGTTGGCGTAGATAAAACAAAATCAAACAATCTATTTTATTCTATTATTGAAATGAAATTTCATTATTTTCTGAGATTTATCTAAAGCATTCCTCTGTTTTACTGGGCGTCACCCATATAACAGAATACACTACATTTTCATATCATATTCTAACTCATTTATTAAACGAATGAAAACACTTGTTTTGTTATAATATGTTAATGATTAATGGAAGAAAAGTGGCACCAGGATAACTTAACTATCACCAGAACAACTTGTAACTGAATCTTGGACTAAAGTATGTGTTCATTTTTTTTGTTTAAAAAGAATTTGATGTTCATTTTTTAAGAAATGAGTAATTGTTATTTTTCTATTCACATGTTTAGAAATTTATGATAAAGAAAAATCAAATACATTCTTAGAAGTCTGGCCACACAGTGGGATTCCATTAAAACAAGTTCACACAAAAACTACATCAAGACATGCTGAATGCTAAACTAAAAAGCCTGGCTGCTGGCATGGGCCCCAGTCCAAATTTTGACAACAATTTATTTGAACCAAAAAACACAACAGGTGCAGGGCCTGACATGTAAATGAGACAACAAGGACGGTAGGCGCGTTTGTGAATTGTGAAAAGTGATTTTTAACCAACTCTCTTATTCTAGACTTGAGACGCAGCCAAATACAAAAATGCTCACTAGAAACTGTATGCTGTATGCAATAGAAATGAAGATGATGAGAGTTTTTTCAGATTTCAGGGCAAAAGCTGCCACGGGCCAGGCCCTATGGCTCTGTGTGTTACAAAGTTACACTTGCCTTAATTTTTTAGGCACATCTTATATGGAGTATTTGTTAGGAAACTTTATTTAAAGGTTTTAAGATGAAATTTAATTTGCTATTAGCCTCTTAGGGTCAGTATAGTATGTCTCTTTGTATGTATCATCTATTTTAGCAAGCATTTGGAAGAGTACTGTTAAAAAGTTTCACATGCCTCCATTTCTAGGATGTAACTTTTATATATATATAATATAATTTCACTTCATCTCAATTGATTTTTAGGATGTAACTTTATTTCTCTTATATATATAGTTATGGGGATGACTAGTCATGTCAAACCAATAAGAGAAACTTAGATAATAAAATGAGATAACAAAGAAAAGACAAAGCGAGAAGAAGGATGTGATAAAAGATTAAAAAAAGGATATATACGTAATAAGTGAGAGAAGTGGCGAGGGAGGAAATCATAAAGAATGAAAGGGTAAAATCAAAGGATTAATTTGTCAAATAAAATTCTTATAGAGAAATGTTAACAAGTGCTTTAAAAACTTAAAAAAGATATTTTAATTAAGAGATAAAAAAAATTATTTATAAAAAAAATTATATTATCTTATGATTTATATAATAAATATTTACTTTAATTCTTTAACCAATATCTTAAAAATACTGATTAATCATACCCTAAAACAAATACTTAATTTTTTTGTGAGCATTTTTACTATCAACTCATGTCTATTAACACAAAGACCACTTTTTTATTAAAAAAACACAAAGAACACTTTTATTGGTAAATTAAACTTTTGGTGATCCCTTTGATCATTTCTATTAATTTTCAGAGATTAATTTCATCGACTCCTTCATTTTTAGGCTAAAATAATGTTTTA
Source organism: Glycine max (assembly GCF_000004515.6). NCBI lineage: Eukaryota > Viridiplantae > Streptophyta > Magnoliopsida > Fabales > Fabaceae > Glycine > Glycine max. The sequence goes on along the minus strand of NC_038243.2, from coordinate 4,166,755 downwards.
CTCACTTTTTAAAATATAACTATATTTCAAATGATTTGTCAATTGTATTTTAATGCAAATTTAGTTTTTAACTATTCATATTTCTAACCTTTCAAATTTTCATTTTAATTTTTCATTATTTTTTATTTAAAAAGAGAAACTAATAGTGAACTAATTTTAATAGAGTAAATCAGAAAAAATATATTATATAACTCCTTAATAGGAAGAAAATAAAAAAAGTATTCATGTTATATTCATTAATTACTATTTTTCTCTTATTTGTAAATTCTATTTTCTTTTAATGCTTTACATATGACATTTAAATTCCCTGTTTATTTTTTTCTTATTATAAAACAATTCAAGGTTAGTTAAAAAATAAAATTTGAAAATTGAAATATTTAAAATACGTAAAAGTAAAACTCAAAAAATTTATAGATGACATAAATGAAATGATAAAAATTAAAAAAATTCACGTGATAACTTTATAATTGTTAGATAAATTATATATATATATATATATATATATATATATATATATATATATATATATATATATATATATATATATATATATATATCATAATGACAAATATTAAATAAAAAAATTGTAATTTTTTAAGTTACATCACACGGATAAAAAAAACAGTTATTTTCTTAACTAAAAAAGGTAATGTCTATAAACAACTCAAGTTATCCGTGATTTTATTTTTATCTTCAAAAAATGAACGAGATAAACAACGATAAAGAAACTCGTGTAAACTTAGTTAATTATCAACATAATTATATTTTTAAGTTTTAACTAGAAGGTTTATAAATCAATCTGGTTCGAGTAACAGAAATCGTAATGTGCATCAAAACCGAATATAGGTTAGTGACAGTATTATCATGTCGCACAATTAATGAACAAGAAAGAGGCTTTACCTTCGTACTTGCACGGTAGCTCTCCATGCGCAGTATAAATTGACTACTTGAACTACTACGGGGTAAAGAAGCCATGTCCTCTGGATAAAGTTATGCTCTGAAAACTGTTACATAAATTATTGAAATCTCGATGGGCTTCAAGAACTAATAATGCCGTATTAATAATTATCAGACACAAAAATACAAAAAATAATAGCATATTATTTAACATAAATGATTAAGAATTCAGAGTTAACTTTTATACTTTTATGGTTGTGCTTAAGCAGTTAAGCCTTTGTCTGGTCCCAAAAAGAAAGTATAGGAAAGAAAGTGAATAAAAAGCAAGAAAAAAGAACGGAAGATTGAAATGATTTTTAGATTGTTTGATTGGAAAGAAAATAAAAAGAAAGAGTTATAAATTCTTTTCTTTGTTTGTGTAAAAAAAAAGTTTGCATCTACAATGACATAAAAATTCTTAAATAAATATAGAGGTGTGTAAAATAAAGGTAAATTGATGTTTTAAATAGTACAAAAAAGTTTCAATCGGTCTCCGTCCAAATTGACAGGATCCCAAAAGTAATGAGTCTCACAAGTTTTTCTTTTACATTGTCTTTCTTCCCGATTGTGTAAGAAAGGTTGGAAGGATGGTTAATAATAATTTTATATGATTTAAATAAAATTATCTTCAGTAGAAGATATTTATGATTTTGAAAAATGAAAAATAAACAAAGCGTTAAAAGGATTACTCTTTATCCGTGCTTTTTGTTTCCCATTTTTCATTTGTTCCAAACATTGTCAGATTCCCTTTTGAACTACTAAAATTCTTCTTGATGAATAGTTCTTTTTAGGAAGATCTCTTGTTCTCTTGGGCCTAATTGAATAGTTACAATTGAATAAAAAATGAGAAAAAGGTTATAAATTGAGAGTATAAAAAGTTTTATATCATTATTTATTTATAATCTAACATATATCATAAATTTTATTTATATGATTTTTTATGTTAAATTATTATTTTATATAATAATTACTTTAAAAATCATATTAACAATGAATTATGATTAGATTAAAATATTTTATATTATTAGTGTAAGACCATTAAACTTATAAAAGTACTTATAATTTAGATTTGTGCAATAATTTAAGTGGTCCCAACTTATTATTATGGTTACCTATATGTTGTGTATGTCTCCATATTCTTTCACTTTTTTTATTATTATATTTTAGGTGTGAAATATATCCCTCAATAACTAATTTTTATTGAAAATCTAACTATTATTTTTAGCAGATGTGATCTAATTTCAATTACACCAAGGTAATGTTGATTGTCCAGCCCTTTTAATAACTTGGATAACAATGTTAGCATACATCTCATAATAATTAATGAGAATTGATGTATAACAATTTTTTTTCCAATTTAGTTTTTTAATATAATTTTAGTTAATTTTTGCCACTAACAAATTTTATTTTAATTTTTAATGTAATATTAACAATAAAATTATTTTTTATATTTATTATTTTCTTTAGTCAATTTCTAATTTTTCTCGATCTGTATGAAATTAAAACAATATTTTTTTTTTATTTCTCACAATCTTTTTCTTCTAAAGCAATTTTATTTGAGACAAAAGTTAGATATTAAACAGTACTTCTAAGTTCTAACAAAAATTCGAAAGTTGATTCAGACGTTAGCAACAATTATTTGAAATGAAAAAGGTATTATTTATTTAACACTAACTTGGATAACAAAATATTAGAATAAATATTACGTATGTAATGTGATTTTGTTCTTATGTGTAACTAATGTTAGCCTGAATAGGAAATTGGACATGTTCCATCATCATCATGCAGACCACACAATCCACAGAAGCCCTTTCCAGAGGCCAGAGCTACTTCCTTTCCATTTTTTTTTTTAATAAAACCCTTCCTGGCTTTACCGTACTTTTTCTCTCGCATGAGAGAGAAGAGAGAGATGGGGGAGAGTCCCACAACTGTCTGTCCCCGCTGTTGGACAAAACTGCCACCGCCAATAATGCTTGGGACCTTGTAAACCAGACAACTAAGTCTAACTCCCTCACTCTCTCTCTCTCTCTCTCTTCACACACTCACCAACTCTTCCCACTACTGTTTCAAATACATATCAATCTCTAGCATATCTCTTGTAACCCCAGTTGAGAACTTTCCACCTTTCATTTCTTACCTCTTTACTCTCTCTTTGGATATATATCATACCACTCTCCCCTCCTACTCCTACTACTACTGTTTTGTGACCTGAGACTGGTTCCAAGCACATCATTTATTATTATTCTTCTATATAGTTTTATATAAGAAAGAGGGTATCAAAGCCATATCATATCAGAAAACACAAAGGAATAATATATTGCGGGGGTGTTTGTTTCTCATATGGGGTCTCGCTCTGCTTCTCCATAGGGATTACATTTATTACCATTCTTTTGTTAGCTATCACTACCATACGGAATGTTGGTCACCCTCATACACTCCCTAAGGTAGCAGCATTTAATTAACACTACTACTACTACTTTGATCACTACTGCTCAGCTTTCATCATGGAAAGGCTCCAAGGACCCCTCAATTCCTGTGTATGTAGTGTTACTTACTATTATATAACTTTGTTATTACTAATGATACTACTTTCTACTTTCTTTTCCTTACTTTCCCATCCACCGCTTTTTCTTTCTTCTTCCTTTTCCTTTTCCTCCAACCCCATTTCTAGAACCAAGAAAAGTACTGCATTTACTCCTCAAAACGCTTGCATTAAATGCATTGTGCTTCTACTTTCCTGAAAAAATACATGTATCTGCCCCCCCTTGTTGACATTCCACTTTCGTTCTTTTTTTATTGCTCACTTTTCCTGCATAGTCTTGCCCTTTTTTCTCCATTCTGACCCAACCTCAACCCCATTAATGGAACCATATATTCCTTCTTTTGAATTAAAGTTGGGGTGTATGAAAGTGAAGTACAACCAATACCTCACTCTCTCTTCTCATCCTCTTACCATTATTTTTAATTCCTTGTGATATATTCTTTCTCTTGCAGTTCTTTGGAGACCCTTTGGAAGTGAATTGTTTGGACCAAGTTCTGGTGGATGAAGAAAGCCTGAGACTAGAAGAGGAAGAGCAGTTTCTGATATCAAGCTTAGAGGACAACATGCCGTTCCTTCAGATGCTTCAGAGTGTGGAATCCCCACAGTTTTTCCCTTTGAAAGAGCCAAACTTTCAAACACTTCTGAGGCTGCAGCACATGAAGAAGCCATGGGAGGGAATAGCCTACATTCCAAGAATGGAAGCACAAGTGCAAGCAGCATTGGAGCTAGAGAGTTGTGTGACACATGACATGTTGGAGATGCAGTCACCAGTGAAGTCAGAAAGCAATGAACTCCAACACCCACTTTCAATTTCATGTTTTGAGAAAGTGAACTATGAGTGCAACCAGGAACCACAGAAAGTTTCACAAACATGCCCCAAATCTCAGCCAGCAGCAACAAGGGAAAGGAGAAAGAGAAAGAGAACAAGGCCAAGCAAGAACAAGGAAGATGTGGAGAACCAACGCATGACCCACATTGCTGTTGAACGCAACCGGCGACGCCAAATGAATGACCACCTCAGTGTCCTTAGATCCCTCATGCCACCTTCATATATTCAAAGGGTATGTGCATTATATGCAATCATTTTTTTTTAAATATATATGAAGTCCAATTCTGAACCCCATTTTCTCAAAGGACAATTTTTTTAAGTACTTTTGATGTTTACCATTTTGGAATTAAAATTTTACTTGGGTAATTTGCATAAACAGTACCAAAAATATCCAAGAAAGTGCATGTAACAAAGTTTTCTCCTTCTCAAAGTCCCTTCTCTTGCTTTATCCGTGCTAAAAATCCAATCTTTTAAAGTGTCGGGTGCTCAAAAATTATGTTTTTGTTTTTTTATCCTTTTTATTGATATTGATGTATTGAATTCTTGTTCATGGGGTATAGGGTGACCAAGCCTCAATAATTGGGGGAGCAATAGATTTTGTGAAGGAGTTGGAGCAGTTGCTTCAGTCCCTTGAGGCACAAAAAAGGATGAGAAAGAATGAAGAGGGTGGTGGTGGTTCTTCTTCTTCCACCATGTTGTGTAAGCCCCCACCACCATCGTCATTATCATCACCACATGGCTATGGAATGAGGTCATCAACTAGTGATGAAGTGAACTGTGGGGATGAAGTGAAGGCAGAAAACAAGTCAGAGGCAGCAGACATAAAAGTGACCTTGATTCAAACCCATGTGAACTTGAAAATTGAGTGCCAAAGGAGGCCAGGACAATTGTTAAAGGTCATTGTTGCTTTGGAGGACCTTAGGCTAACCATTCTGCACCTCAACATCACCTCCTCAGAGACTTCTGTCCTTTACTCCCTCAATCTCAAGGTATTACTATGTCTTTTGAGTTTTCACCTCAAAGTATTTTTATTTTTAAAAAATATGGTCAACTCTACAAAGTGGAATCAAGTCAGTGTACTATTCTTTTCTGACTTGCAATCTAAGCAAAAACCTGCCTTCCCTATTTCCAACATTGTCTATCATTATAATTATAATTATAGAGGGAATTTCCTTTTGGACCTTTGGTAAATTACTATTCATTTAACATTAGTATATTCTTTGTGCCGTACCACAATTTACACTTTTTCTCCTTTTTTAATTTTATTTTATAATTTTTGGTGACAAATAATGGACTTTGGCGTGGTGTGTGGTTATAATGTAGATTGAAGAAGATTGTAAGCTATGTTCAGCAAGTGACATTGCAGAAGCAGTTCATCAAATATTCAGCTTCATTAATGGTAGCTAGAGACCACTAGCTCCAATCTTAGGGGGTGGTAGCAGAAGAATAAAGGACGAATCATTGCAAGGAAGATAGGGAAACGGGGAACACAGTGCACCCATTTCTTGTCTACATAACAATATGAAATGTATAATGTTAGTTGGTAACTTAGAGATAATATATGATGATGGTACTACTGAAGGAGGATAAGGCATGTGGTGATATATTATTTGCTGCTCAAATGGTTTTCTCTTGTGTTATAGATTAAAATGCAAGTTTTGTTGTATGATATTATGGTGAATTGCTTGTTAATTTGTTTTTTTGGTGCATTGAGAATTTGGATTGTGGTATGGTGGTGGGGGATAATAGAGGGTAGGGCCCATTAGAAGAAGGAGGGCCCCACTTTGAAAATTTTGGAGTTTTCATCATTACGATTTACTAGGGAGGGGAATGATGCTTCTCTTTTTATATTGACTTTGCGTGATGGCCGTATACTATAAAAGATGTTTCATAATGTATATGCTCACTTTCTGATGGGTTCTTTTCGGCCTCCTCGAGTTTATGGCAGCATGATCCAATTTGCCACTATCTAACAAAATAAATAAATAATCAAAAACAAATAAAGTAGCAACGGTATTCAAGGAAATATATATAACCAGATTGCAACCTAAGAGAGTATTTTGTATAATTTTATATGTGAGTGTAATATTTCATTTAGTTCTCATCTTAGATTTATAATGGTTTCAGTTTACATTTCTTAAGGAAAAGAAAGCATTACTTTGTAAGCACGTACAAAACTGGCCAGGGACTTTTATATTATGTGTTATATATAGAAATGCAGATGAGAGTTACAGTAAAAAAAAAAAAATTGTGTATTTGTTCTGATAGGAATGGGGAGGTTATAATGTGAATGCTATCACGATATTCCCCTTGAAAAGACAGAATGTACACTAGGAGTTGTATTGAAATAATATCATATTTATGCTGCCTATGATTGAGACATAGCTGATAATGACATGTCTCTAATCTGTATATAAAGGTTTATGTACAATGATGTTCTCAAATCTTTAATTTCTCTAATTCAAACTTATTGATTGTCGTATTTGTAAACTCCTTCCCCGCCTACTCAAAAACAAAATGTTCACAAACCCTTGTTCTAATTAATGATTGGTTAATTGACATAATAATAATGTGGCACAATCCATGTGCTATTAAACAGAATCACAATGTATTTTTGTCTTTTATAAAAATAAAAAATAAAAACTTATTGTGCTATTCAACAATTACTACAACTTTGATTGTTTCCCAACAATGGCATTACGTCTTTGTATTATCTTTGCCCACTTGGAATCCAGATTAGTGAAATTGAGAATTGAAGTAAGGGCAATGAGCCATATCGGGTGAGACACTCCTTGACACCACTGTCAGATTTGAAAATGGACTTGTTTTGCTTGCAAGCAAATGGTTCATGCATTTTTGCTCATTAGCTAGCATCATTCCAAAGCCAAGGAGAAAAAGGGCAAAAGAGGAGTGTGACGTGGTGGAAAATTCCCTATGGTGAAAGGTGTTTGACGAGAAGCTGTATCAAGGCTAACGGGGGAAGTCAACATAATGATGAAGGGGCAGTCTCAATCCCATAGCCCCACACAGCACCACCACCCTGCCTGAGGGATAATAAAATTATCATTATAATACAATATATTTGTCTCTCCCAATAGTAAAGTTATATCAAATATTTGTCTCTCCCAAAAGTAAAAGCTGTATAATATGTTTGTCTCTCCTCGAACATTTTTTAAAAATTAAACATTGGAGTGGATTAAAAAATTGTCACTTCAAGAGTGAATAGGGGTTAATTTCTTAGGACGTCATAAATGAAAGTTCAATTTTTTATTCAGTCAAATTATATTTATAACAGAATTGTCTCAGTCAATAAGAAAAAAAAAATATTCATAATCATTTACATGTTATCGCTAAGAAAGGCTTCACCTAAAAAAAATTAAAATTTGTGAATATTATGAGGTGGATCTTTATCGATTAAATCAATTAAAGTATAAAATTATAGTAAAAAAATTTCTCTCCCAGAAAAATAAAATTGTATAATGAATGCATTTGTCTTTCTCACAATTACAGAGAGAGGAACAAAAGTAGCAGCCATCCCCATGTGCAAATGTGTCAGAAGGACAAAACCAGCCTCTCCTTTTCAGGCCCAGCCCCAGCCTTAGTCCTATTCATTTTTGGCCCTCGAGTTGCTGATGCCTAGTGTGGTGTACCTCTTTTCCCATTGTTGATGCCTTCCTGCTTAGCTTTTTTCTCTTCCTTCTATTTTTTCTTTTTCCTTTGTGTCTCCAAGGCCTACAACCTTCTCTCTGTCCCAATTAATTTAGAGCCCCATCATGCCTTCTCAGGCCACTAACTTTCCCTACTCTCTTGATTCATCACTCATCATTACTAACTTTGCTTCTATTTTTTCATAATCCAGCACTCCTTATCTCAGATTGCATGTTAGAGTTCACAAAGTCATGCCACGTACATACAAAGACAAAAAATTTCTTAGCTGGTGCATTTTCAGAATCATAATTGGGATATTTTGTTACATCTAATTACTAGCTAGTGATTTAAATTCACTATAGATGAGAGCTCCCCAAACGTTAAGCAAACATGCTAATGATGGAATTTGCCACCAAGTCACGGGTTTGATGAATAAAATTGAGGTACTTCCCAATCATTTCTTTGTGTGTGATCTTGCTTGACATGAAGGGAAAGTCAACATTGACAATTAATTTTAAATAAATCTTCTTTTAATATTTTTATTTTAATAATCTTACTTTGTATAGTAAAAATTAATTTTTTGATGTTTCTAAAACAATAAATATATTTACTTTTTTTATGGATCATAGGAATAGGAATGTAGAATGTGAGCTTTGAGATAGATTGTAAAATGATAGTACATAGAATTCTTCGACTAAAGGATGATGCATCTAAATTTGGAGTCGTCCTTGAGAATTGTAGGCATATGCTAATTTATATCTAAACTTTAAAATTGAATTTACCAAAAGACAGTCCCTAATAAGGGTGGCTACATCAAAGCTTAGTACACTATAGTATTGACACTTCTATTACTATGGAAATTATACAAGTGTTTTTGTAAAAAAAAAAATGCATTTACTTTTTATTTAATGTTTTTTTTAGTATAAAGTATTAAAAAATTATAATGAGATCTGTAAAAAGGATATAATATTTTCTTATGAACTAGTTTCCCTAATTAAATTTAAACGTCATCCAGCTGCATTGTCGTTCACAAAGATGAGATCATGAATACTAGTATGTCGCTAGTGTGAGTAAAACTAAACTATCAAAGAGTTACAAATAAATCATTTCATCTATTACAAGTGGATAGTAGTTCCCTCCACTGATCTTACATGAAGGTTACAATTTACTAATGTCTAGAATGAACATGAGTATAGCATAATCCTCCCTTACCCAAAATTACGGGTAATACATGATTTTCCTTCAGATATCTCATTCTCCGCTGTTAAAAAATATAATTAAAAGAAAAAAATTACTTAAATGATTAATCATATTTTTTTTTTTACAAAAACTAATCATATCAATAAAACTAAAAAATACTCCGTATCAATATATATATATATATATATATATATATATTATTTTTTTTTATTAAAAAAATGAAATGATGAATTCTATTCGTATTATTTATATTTTTTTTTCACGATGATATAAACTTTTTCCAACTATTTTTTTTATATAATTTTAGTGTAAAGAATAAATTTTCAATTTATACTAATATCTAAGCTTTGCATGGTAACACCATGTCCTCGGGGCAACAACACCAACCTTGACATTAATGAACCCAGAAGGAAGACTTGTCAGAAGTTCTTGGACTAAGCGACTGTTTTATTGGAAAAGATGAGACATTCTTCGAACTTCCCGCTTAGTCTTGTATTTTCATTCTATCATTAGTATGATTAATGTAAATCCTATTCTAAGGATATAAAAAAGAAGAGCACATTTTTTCATAACGTATTCTTTTATTAAACAATTTAATAAGAAAATAAAAATATCTTCAACTCATAGGATTCCTAATATATTTACTTATCGGGGAAGTGTTTTAAACTTAATTTGAGGAGAAAAATAATTTAATATCACGTTGTTGTCAAAAATATTTGAGATTAAAATTTAGTCTAATAAAGTTTCAGTTTGCGAAAAATAATTATTAAGATACTTTTGAAATTTAACTAATTTGCAAACTACCAATCAAACATATATTCAATAATTGTCGTGAACTATTAACAGTTTAATAAACAGCTTTGATTTATTTTAATAGACATTTATTTTTAACAACACATTTAGTTAAATTAACTTAGTTTAAATAAAATTATAATTTTTTAATTTTTTTTTAAAAATAAATTTATTTTGTGAAATAGTAATTTGTTTTGAAACATGTTCTAGCCGGTTCTTGGTTGTGGCATACCTAAACCGTAGAATAGAGAAGTTATATTTCCTTCTTTTTTTTTTTCCTTTTATACAAAAGATTAAATCAATTAAAACACTAATTTCATCAATATTTATCCTAACCACCGCAACAAATATACTATTCACTGACTTATTCTTTCAAATAGTTATTACTTTTCTAAAATATTTTATTTTCAAACATGCTCTAAATCATTTTTGGTTGTTGAATACCAAAATCTTATAGAATTGAAAAAGGTATTCTTCCCTTTTTTCAAAGTTCTTTTTAACAAAAAATAGTTAAGCACTAGGACTGCTCAAATCTAACTTTTATCTAACGAAGAAACAATTGTTTATATATAATATTGAGACGATTGGTGATGAAAAGCTAGGATAAAAAAGGAAGACAAATAGAAATAGCATCAGCAGTTTAATGAAGTACTATTCTTAGTATCATTTCACATATAAATGAAGGTGGATTTTACTTAATTATGTGGCTTGCATAACCTGGCTGAAACTCATTGTAGGTATTGGTTTTTACCTATGATAACGCTAACACACCTATTGCTAATGGCTAGGATCAAAATCAGAAGCAAGGGCAATGAGTTTTCCATTCGGGGGACCGCACTACGACCATTTGATCAGAACCAGAATCTGCAAATCATTGACCTACGCTACGCCACTATTATTATGCTTTGCTGCTTAGCATAGCCCGTCCCACGGGTTACGTGACTATGCATAATGCATGCTATAAGACTACGTCCTTCACAGGTGATGGGGATGGGACAGTGCATTACATAAATGCATAAAATCCAATTCTATTTTCTTTCTAGACAAAAAGAAAAATGATGATGTTAACGTTGTTTTTATCATTATTTATAAAATTACACTTTTTTAAAGAATGATTATACGCTACACAACATTTTGAAATATTGACATTCTCTTAAATATCAAATCCAAACTGATTTTGGCCCATTAACAAATTATTTCATAAATAGCATAATGAATTAAGTAACCGATTAAAACAAATTAAAGGGTACTATGTACCCAAAAAATGCTATACTAAAGGGTACTGATATCTTCCTTAACTAGACCAATAAATTATAAACACTCGGACTTGTAATTTTCACCTTATGGGCAATATGTAACTAATAATATGACTTATTAGTTAAGATCTTGTCATCTTTTAATTAAATGACTCATATATAGGATTGCTTTTTTTATCCACTCCACTTACACTTTATATTTTTTTTATGTTTAATATTGAATTTTAAAGAATTGAAATAAACCTCAATGGATTTTTTTACAATTATAAAATTTAAAACATCATTAAAATTAGGCTTAATTACAAAATTGATCTCCTTAATTATTTTGTCTATTTCCCTAAGTCGGACCCTCTAATTTTTAATTCAATATTTAAGTTTTCTTATATTTCAAAATATACTATCTAAGTCTCAAAACTCAGTTTATATGTTGATTGTTAAATTTTAAATGTGGAACACATTCTTTTATCACTACACACAAGTGTTTGTTTAAATATTTATGCAAAATATAGTATTAATGTAACTTTTATACAAAAATTTTTCAAAATTCAAATTTTATTCTTTTTTAATATATTATATTTTTATAATCTTATATATTATATTTCAAAATATAATATATAAAATTAAATTATATTTTCACATAAATTAGAATATGTAATTTTTATTTTATTTTATATATTATATTTATCTTTTAAAATAATATATGTGATTTAGTGACAATATTTTTTTTATCTATATTAAGATATTATGTTTTTATAGTAATATAGATAAAAAAAATAATGTCAATAAATCACATACATAAATATTTTAAAAAATATAAAATACTGTCCTTTTATTGAATTATGTATCTTTACTATATAATTTAATTCTTTAAGAAAATTATGTATCTGATTAAATAAATTTAAAAGATAATATATATGAATATAGGTAAAAAAAATATTATTATTAAATCACATATATAAATATTTTAAAAGATAATAAAATACATATTAAAGATAAAATTTATATTATATATTTACTATATAAAATAAATTTTGAATAATATGGTACAAATACGTAAGATTATAAACATATGATATATAAAATAAAAATAAAGCTTATATAGGTATACATATTTTAATTTATGCAAAAGTAGAATTTAATTTTATATATTATGTTTTAAAAGATAATATATAAGATTATAAAAATATAAAAAATTAAAAAAAAGAATAAAATTTGAATTTTGAATTATTTTTTCATAAAACTTATATTAATATTATATTTTGTAACAAATATTTAAATGATATCATATGGTTTAGTGATAAAGGAGCATGTCATTCACTCAAAGGACTATGATTCTAGCCCTTTCTTAAATATTTTTTAAAGTTCTTATTATTAAAAAAAGGTTAAATTACTCATTTGATTTCTATAGTTTCACAATTCGTACTTTTTAGTTCTTATAGTTTGAAAATGATTTTTTTAGGCCATATAGTTTACATTTTAATTATCTTTTAGTCCCTATAGTTTAATTGTGGTCTTTTTAGTCCTTATAATGTATATTTTAATTACCTTTTAGTGATTAATACAAAAAAAATATAAAAATAATTAGCTACAAATTATTTATAAATTATCCACTATTTTTTTATTACAAATTATCTTGCGATAAATTAGTTATAAATTACTTACTAATGTTTTTGTAATTAATTGTAATTGATAATATTACTCCTATTTTAATGGTAAAGACTAAAAGAGAATTAAAATATAAAATATGGGGACTAAAAAGACTACTTTCAAACTATAAGGACTAAAAGAGAATTAAAATAAACTATAAGGACTAAAAAAACTACTTTCAAACTATGAGGACTAGAAGAAAATTAAAATATAAATTATATGGACTAAAAAAATCAATTTAAAACTATAAAGATTAAAATATACAAATTATGAAACTATAAGGACTAAATGATTAATTAAAATTTTAAAAAATATTGATAAATTTTGTAGTCTAGTATGTTAATTTCTCCATAGTTGAAATTTTTTTTAAAATGGTTTAATCTGGGGTCTTGTTCTAATTTTTGGTGTCTTGGAAATTTTGACTTGTATCATATTTTTAGTGGGTTTGGTAGTGCGTGCCCTTATTTTTGGCAGCAATATGATATATACACACATAGTGATAAGAGAGAAGCCTGCAGAAACAAACACGAAGGCATCTGCCCGAAAATGCTAATAAGTTCCAAAGTTAAGAAGATGGGATATGCATAATTGGTAATTCGGGTAAACAGTGTTCGTGCCATATAGCACGAGCAACAGAAACAACAGCCAGATCTAGCTGGGTTAATTGTCTTAGGAGCTTCAAATTCCAAAGAGAACCTTTCTGATTCTGACCTTGGCCTCTTCAATAAACTTTACAGCATCATGGTGAAAAGTTAAGAGCTTCCACTTTCCACTTATTTGAAGTTAGAAATGAGCTAGCTAGGTTCTGAGGTGTGATTAGAACAGAAGCTAATATATATAATATATATATACAAAATAAAAATACTTAAAAAAATTATTTTAAGAAAAAAATATCTGTTACGATCACTGATAAAAATTATTTATTATTTTTTATGGAACTATTTTATATTAATATCATAATTTAAAAAAAAAGTTGAATGGCGCACTAATCAGCTAATAGGGCATTTGTTTTCTTGTTTTCTTTTGTATGTGATGTGTGTCTTTGACCATCGGTTTTGGCCTTTTGGGTGATTAGGACTTAGGAGTTAGGACGTGTGAGTGTGGGGGAGAAATGGCAGAGATTCGAATCGTGAGGCATGCAGATCAGTGACAGAGAGGCAGAGATCTTCTCTCCGAGACTACTCAGACTATATGGTTTTCAGGAACCTAAGCTAATTAACCTCTCAACTTAATTTGTGTGCCATTCCAAGCATGAAACTATAAAACCTCACCCAAGTAATTGACCCATTATTTTTTTTTATTGTTAGTTAAATTAAAAATTTTCTCTGTGAATCTTTCATGTGGATATGATAAGGAGAGTGAACTAATACGATATATATATTTTTTTTGCTGGGGTGAACTAATACAATGTAAAATAGTATACAATGAGAAAAGAATTTAAGATAAAGAAGTAATTGCTATTTATGCCACACTAATTAATAATTAGCGGTTATACTTTATTTCTAATCGCAAATTTTAAGGAAAGTTGGAGATATATATTTTCAGCATGGGTTTGAGTTCACTACCATCTTCCGGCGACGCATGCTTTGAGCCTTAGACCAAAAGTCGGCTAAGCAAGTTAAAGGTAGATTATAGGCTTTAGTTTGTGTGCTTTTTCGAAGAAAGTTCAAATGAAAAATTAATTTTAAAAAATTATGATATTTTAGTTAGCTTCTTTAAAAAATAACCTAAAAATAGCTTTCGCGTTTATTTTAGAATTTAGAAATATATTTTATTGAGAAAAATATATTACATAATTTAAAAATCTAAATGTCAGTTTGAAGAACAAAAAAAAAAACTCTTATTTCGACGTAACATATTATTCCTTCTTCCTTTCTTCATTTTGTATATTAAATTAAAAAATGTGCATTAAAATCTTCAAAAGCACGCTCTTAATTAACTTATATCGAAAGCCGTAATTTGAGTTTCACCTTTTGTTTGATGTGAAAACATGGACTAGCTATTTGCGTTACACACAAATCAAATCAATACTAAAAAGGTTCTTAATATACAACAATCCCATCTCTAGCTACAAATAGAGTTACCACTTACCATACTTGAACTGTTTTTTAGGTTGGCACACAAATGAACAATTGAACACGTGTTTAGTTTTTTTTTTTTAAAAAAATAAATGTTAGTTTGTTAGTTTTTGTTATAAATGTTAGTTGGAGGATTACCTTTTTTCTTCTTCCTTCACTCTTTTCTAGTTACTAGGTCAATCTTCTTCCTTCACTCTTTTCTAGTTACTAGGTCAATCTTATAGTTTCAATTGAACATGCACGTGTTTAGCTAGTTGGTGCAAAATGATGAACATGCATGAGTATTGTCCGATATGGTGGGTTGTAATGTGCTGAAAAATATTGTGTTGAGCCGTGTGAGGAAGGGTAAGCAAGCGTGACTGATGAAATGGGTGATGACTCATGAGAGTGATGAGCTCATAATACAGTTGGTAGAGACTAGAGGGGTGAGTTTTTGTTTGGGGGAAGCAAGAATGTGATGCCATACTAGATTGGGTAATTCTGTTTTCTGTTTTGCACACACTACCCATACCAGAAAAAGATGCCCTGCATGGAACCACATGACATGATGAGTGTTGGATTGGGATGAAGTTAAACCAAAGACAAAAACATAATTGTACAATGGGGACTCATGAGTGAGGGGTGGGGGAGGGGGAAGTAGTGGTCCTATATTTGCATATACATTTTAGTAAAAAGAGCAATGTGACTCTCACCTTTCAACCATTTGAATTATTTAGTGTCAATATTAGTCTCTTTCACTAGGTGAAGTTGTTGTATTCGTCTTTGCTTGTGCTTTGTGAGTGCAGATTTGCTTACTAAAGAAAAAATGTTTTAGCTACAACATATTTATCCAAATGAGTGAAATATTGATGAGTTGCTATGGGCTTTTTTTTTTATCAAAAAGGGCTCAAATTTTTTACGTGTTTTTTTCATGGTCAATTTTAAATCATCATAAAAAATGAGATAAGTTGATAAAAGTCATAATATGTGTTATGACTTATTATTTTTTCTACTGAAATCATAAATTTTTTTATAATTTCACTTTAATTTTTTATTTATTTATAACTTCAAAGTCATATATGTCATTTTTTTTTAATTTTAGGACTTTGAAGTCGTAAACTTAATTTTTTTTTATATTTAACATTGAAGTCGTAATTTTTTTTATGAGTAAATGTTTTTGTTTTAGGATTTTTTTTACTTGTATTTTCTTTTGTTTTGCTTTGAATTTAAAAAAAAAACACTGTAAATAATTTATTTATTTAATTATTAAATAAATAATTTTAATTTTACTTGTTATTATTTTTATTTAATATTTTTTATATATTTTTATTTAATATGCTATATATTTTTTAACATTGTTTTATTTAAATTATTTTATATATATTTTAAATGTTGTTTTATTTAATATATTTAATATATTTTTTAATATTGTATTATTTAATATATTTTATATATTTAAAATTTAGATAATTTTTTTTATTAATGTTGTTGAATTTGATTTGTTTTGTAAATGAAATAAATAATACAAAATACTTTAATTTTGAAAAACTAAAATTTTAAAACAAATATTAAAATATTTTGTTACTAATATTAACTTATAATTTATGAAATAATATTATTTATTTTGTATAAAGGAATTTATTATTAACAACATCTTATAATTTAATAATAAAAGTAGTTATTAAATTAAAATCAACATAATTCATTAATATTTTAGAAACACATTTTCACCAATACGTTTCTTTATCATTAACTAAATTTTATTAAAACGTATGACATCATGTATGAAATTTATCAGACAGGATGCGAGACATGATTTTGCAAGTCTCTATAAATTTCAATAAATAAATTACAAATTTTGTATTAAAAAATATGTGAAGAAGGCCATCGAAGGCATCAAGATTTTGTTATGATGCATGGGCTTATTAGATGACGTACTGAAACGACTCGTTACCACAATCATTTCAGTCCAAATCATAAGATATGTTAAGGTATCACCTAAGAAAAGCTACTATTTACACTACCAATAGTGCTATTGGCACTACCAACACTTGAAATCCTTCTTTTGTCCACTCCTCAAATCCCTACACCCCCTCCACTTCCCCCTCAAACTTCTCAGTCCCCACTCACTTCCCCCTCAACCATTGTTGTTTGTTATTTTGTGTGTGTGTGGGAGGATACTGGATGGGGAGCAAGGAGTGGGGGAATTTTGGGAGGGAGGAGGTTCAACCAGACCTAACGAAAATATAATTTTGTTGATAAAATTACAAACGGAATTGTTACACATGAGGGGTAAAAAAATAAAAAGACAAAAATTAGATTCACAAACATTAAAATAGCAAAACGATAACAAATAATTTAAAATTGTTATAATTTGAATCGTACCAAATATATTTATCTAATTAATTGTATATATATTGCATCCAGCCATGCCAACCAATTTCAAGCTAGGTTCCATGGTACTTTTTACCTATGTAAACTACCCTAGCTGATTTTAAGTGCTTCTCAATTTTAAAATTGGTTGATTGCTATTGTTGTACGAATTATCATTATTCTGACCGGGGACTTACATTTTTTATAGTTACTCTAAAGCTTCCTCTAGCAACATCAAATTTATTGTTATTTTACTGCTTGTCAGATGTTTTGTCCTGTTGTTTATCTTCTGGTTGAAAGATAAACCCAATTTTTTTTAAAAGCAGTTTCAAGAAGTTAGTCTCAATCAACTATTGAAATTAGGTGTATTATTTTCCTATGGTTAGACCCTTGCAAAAAACAAAAAAACCCATAAGCATTTTAAGGAAAGCTTTGGGTTCAAAAAGCCCAACCAGGAACCTCCTATCCTTTGAAATACCATAAAAGTCCTATCTTGCAGCCATGTCAGCACACACTATCCAGAAGAAAAGAAACGAGTGGTTCTGCTGCATCTCCAACCCTGGGAACAGCATCTCCACACTCATTTCCAAATTATCAAGCACTAATGAAATTAACACAACCAAAAAAATTTAGAAACAGAAGAAACATATCAATAACTTAAGTCACATACATTCTGACACCAAAAAAAAGGAAAGGAACTTGAGCCACATTCTGTCCCTGGTGGACTCAAGAAGAGTCTTTCATAGGACAGTTAAAATTATAGCTTGCAAAAAGGGTTCACTAGCAAACATTGCAATGGCCTCAACCTCTTCTGCTCTCACTATATCCTCTTCTTCCACCCTTCTTGATGGCAAGGCTCCAAGACAGTCACCAGCTGCTTCCCCTCAATGTGTGAGCCTCCCCCCTCCCCCTTTGCACTCTCAGAACCGTTCATGGAAGACCACTGCTTATTGTAAGTCACTCACAAAACACTTCAAAGTTATCCTTTCACCAAACACATGGCTTAAGTCCCACATTGACTAGCGATCTGACCAAAATAGTGTACATAACCGGAGAACAACTCCTACTTCATCAGTTGGTTTTTTGGTTAAGCTCAAAGACATCCTAAGATGATATCAGAACTTATCTTAACAATTGTTGCTTTTCAGGTCGCAAGGTTGCTCGAAAAGTTATGGCAATGGCCACAGGAGAGGCACCAGCTGAAGCTACCCCAACTGAGGTGCCAGAGATTGTCAAGACTCTTCAAGAAACTGTAAGAGTCTCTTAATTCTTTTGATGGGCATCTCTTGAGTTTGAATTTGAGACTTTTTTGTTTTTCTGACTTGAATTACTTGATTTTGGTTGCATAGTGGGACAAAGTTGATGATAAGTATGCAGTGAGTTCACTTGCCTTGGTTGGGGTGATTGCATTGTGGGGCTCAGTTGGATTGATCTCAGTAGGTTATTTAAATGTTTATTTTTGAGAATTCTTTGATCATTATTGCCTGCTAGTTACAACTGGCAATTCTTTATGATCATATGTTTGAGATAGTCCTAAGCAGTTACTGTATCACTTTGAACAGGCAATTGATAGGCTTCCTTTGATTCCTGGGATTCTTGAGATTGTAGGCATTGGATACACTGGGGTAAGTGAAGTATACTTAATTGCTGGCATTGATTACACCATTTATGCTCATAACAATCGGCAAGGAATCTAGAACCAATTTGGATTAGTTTCTCAACAAGTACTTACAAGAGAAAAATAAATGAAGCAAGGAAGTGAAATGAATCGAACTTCATGCATAAGTTTAGATGAATTTTTGTACCTCAACTTTTTACTAGCTCTTTCATCTAATGTTTTCATTAGTACCTTTTTTAGGTTGGGAATCAAATACTCATCTCAATTGAAAATTTTATAAGTTAATCCGAACTTACTCTAGTTTCTTGCTACATTTTTCTACCCCTTAGTTTCTACTATCTTATTATTTTTTATAATAATTTTTAACTTTGTTGGATGATTGTGTCTAACTGGTTTAACAAATGAATCAATGCACTTCAACTCCATAAACCAGGATGAGGCACTATTCAACAAATACAGAATAGCCAAGAAAACTTAGGGGTTTTAATAATTACACATTCATAAGAATGGTTTTAAAAAATTTCTTGTAGTACTGGATTTTATCTACATGAAAACCTATCATTCATCTTCTACTTGTTTCTTTGCAGTGGTTTGTATACAAGAACATAGTTTTCAAACCCGACAGGTGAGCACAATTATTCTTCAATAATTTACTATAATTTGGTACAATGTATCGTTAACTTGATGATTAATGATTTTCAACAATTAATTTTCCCATGAAAAGAAGTTGTCATTAAACATGATTAATTGAATACCAGGGAAGCTTTGGTACGGAAAGTAAAAGAAACATACAATGAAATACTCGGGAGCAACTGAAAGTGTTAGGAAATGCTGAGATGCTGTTGACACGAAATAGTCATATCTTGCTGCTTCCTATTGAAGATGTCATCATGCTTCATTTTGTCGCCATAAGCTTCTGACCATACTTTATCCCAAGTAATGTAATATGTTCTGAAAAAATTGTATCTTTTTATATATCTTGATCCACTTTTAAGACAATCTCATTTCCTCAATTATATGTAGTGGTTGACTACAAGGATAAGAAAAAGCAATTGAGTTCATTGAGCTGAATTCAATGACTTTGAAAGAATATTTCATGAACATATTTGTTATCTATCTGCATGCAGGATGCTTTCAGAGAACTTTGATAAAATATTTCCATTTTATTTGATGTTAAGTATGCAAAGAGATTTATAAATTTTATTCCTACAACTATTTCTACAATTATAGGATGAGATAAGAGAGGTGGGTGAGATAAAACAGGTAATGTAATGAAGAGAGACTGAGAGAAGAGATGTATTAGAAAAAAGTATTGTAGGAAGTGTGTAGGAATAATATATTTCAGAGAAACCTCAAGATGTTTGTCGAGTGCAGCAAAACATGGATTCGTATTTTGTATCTAAGGTTTGAATCTTTACTCGTTTTTTTGGATAAGGTAAATGTAAGTACCTTTAGAAATGTGTTTTCAGCCCAAACACTTTTTCTATCTTGGAGACTTGGACTGAAACACCATCTTCTCTCTCTAAATTTATATGGATAAAAAAATATAACTCAAAGAGGTGACTTGTGTATGGTAGGGAAATAAAATGAATCCAAGTTAACTTATGCATCTCAACTTTTGTATGCTTTCCCCTTTGTAGAGCATACATCTCCACACAAAAAATACACAATTTGTAAGGTGGTGTTCTTAATTTTGTATTATTTAAGGAGTGGGCTAGTTAACTTATTCTAGAATGAACCTTCCCCAGTTTCAGCCCTTTATATTCCGTTCCCAACCTTGGGGTGGCGGAGAACAAGTTCAATGGTAGTTGCCCAGTAAGCAGAAACTTTTGACTTTGAGGAACTGGGGAAATATTTGTTTTCCATAATTTGAGGAGTCAACACTCCTTATACATGCATCTTGAGTTATCTTTTGCTTGGTTAATGTCTTAATGAATCATAGAACTGACTTTCATTGGAATTATTCAATTCCAAAAAAATCAATATGGTGAAATCTAGTCTACTTCTTGCATTGGTTTGGTTGGGATTATGGAACTAATTCCGTTTTGTCCAATTTTATTCTATTTTTTTAAGGCTGAGTGGTCGACAACCATGAACCACCCCAATGATTTCATAGGTTGAGATGTCACTAAATTCCATTAAAAAATTTCATGAAAGAAATCGTTACGAATAATTGAAAAATTTCCAAATTACCATCTTGCAAAGCATTGACAAAGTCAATAGAAGATAGTTTTCATCCTTTGAGCCACAATATTTTCTTCCATACGATTCCATCAAATAAAGGTCGCAATCACCGTATAAAAAAACTGGGTGGCAATCTATATGTTTGACTAGGAAGAGTGTTACTTACACACAAAGTTGACTAGGAAGAGTGTTACTTACACACAAAGTTATCAAATTACGTCAGTAATTAATTCAATTTAATCTGATATATATTAAAAAATTTAAAATTATATATATAAACATATTTAACTATTAGACACATAAATTAAAGAATTTAGTTAATAACATTTAATTCAAAAAATATTTCTAACATATCCTTCATAGTGCTTGTAAAATAAAAAAAAATGATTCATTGGAAACAAGATTTTATTAAATGAAGGATATGATAAGAATATTATCGTTAAATGAGATAAAAGTTAGTTAGTATTTGTTTATATTTAGGTTCAAAATTAATTTTTTTTTGTTGCTTATAATTAGGTTCGAAGGGAGTATCTCTTATATATAGTTTTATAATTATGATTAAGAAAAGTTTATTTATACTCTAAAATCTAAAATAACAATTAAAGTATTAAAATTGATAACACAAGTTCACAAATAATAAGTTAATAACACAATTATACAAGTTTTGAGTTTTTTGAAGTGTTTTGGAGTTTTTTTTTTTTATTTTTTTACGTGAAATGAATTTTAAAAATCAGCTCAGATTGTCGGTTTTACCAATTTTACCCCAAATTGATCAGATCATTTTAGACTAGATACATGGTCGGTCTAATAATGAAATCGAGTTTTTAAACTATGAATGATTTTTTTTTTTAGTTTTAACATTAATACACGTGTAAGATGAAATTTTTAAAAATGAAGGAAAAATACCATTTTTTTTCTACCAGAAAGATTTTGATCCTACCATTATTATTTTTTGTCGTTATTGATAAATAAATATAAAAGCCCAAACATAAACTATGGGAAAACCTTCACAATACGAGGTAAGATCTTTATTGGCTAATATCTTTTATATATATATATATATAAATAACAACAACAAAGATTGAACATATGTCCTTAGATAATTGGTAAATAATGTTCGAGCATGATACTATTTTTTCAAGCAACAAGCAAGGATAATAGAAGAACAATTTGAGCAACACTCGATAAGTGTGTTTACTTATAAAATTCCATAACCCAGAAGCCAGAGACACTGCAAACGATTTTGATGCCACTGAATCCAGAACTTAATGCCAATTCCATGAATTCATGTTGGGTTCTCTCTTTTCCTCCTGAGTTTTGAGTCATCATTAAGAGGTCAGCTTGGAAACCACTCTTAGCAGTAACTGTGCTCTCGGGCAAAATGGGAAGAATTAAGTCCACAACAATCACTTTTCCATCACTAGGAATAGCTTTATGACAATTCTTCAACAACTTCAAGCATTGTTCATCACTCCAATCGTGAAGTATCCACTGAAAAAATTGGTATAGAAAAGCCGTCACATAATTAAAGATGTATAAGAATTTTGACGTTGCCGTGCAATATATCACAAATTAATGAATAGTAAATTTATTTTATTTTATAATTACTTCCTTAATAGTCAAACTTACTATAAAACTTTTCACTTGATTGAAAGTATAAAATTCGACAGTAAATATTTTATTCCCAAAGGCTGCTTGAATTTATTTACACTATACCCTATATTATATGTTAGGGTAAACTTGGTTATAATTTAGTTTACTTCCTGTCGGGATATGCTCAGCCATCAGGAAGAAAATTTAGGAGATAATTTTTTTTTTATGCACATGGATTTTAAATTAAATTCAACACTGCATATTTTTTAAGCAAAAACATTTTTATTCACGAAGAATATAACTTTAATTTAAGCACAAAGCGTGCTAAAAAAAGAAATAATTACAAAATATTGAGTGTTGCTCAGATTTTTGGCAAATTTAAAAAATAAACTCCCAATAAAGCCTCTTTCACCGAATCACGAGACGTACATAATTAAGGCTTGGTGCATGACATTTTTTTAAGTTTTAGTATAACACAGTTTTGTTAGTGTTATTTTATTAAGTAATGATATGTGAAGCAATTAGATGTGACATACTTGTCTCCTTCTCCTTCTTCCTCACTCTCTTTGCCACATCTCACGTGATGGATAGGGAGAGAAATGGAAAGAGAAGCAGAAACAACAGTATCTATTGAACCATGGTGGGTTTTTTTTTTATATTTTATTAGTTAATAGAATATAATAATTGATTTTTTTAAAATAAAATAAATAATAAATAATAATATTACTTTATTTTAAATATGTGTTAAGGGATTGTGTTAAATGATATAATATTTTATTTGTTATGTCATCACGGATAAGACCAAGAGATATTATACTAAAATATCATAAAATAATGTTAAATAGGTAGGTAAACAACAAAAATGAATTTTAGATAATAAATTAAAAATAATATATTTTTTAGATATGATAATCCTATTTAAATTTTTATTTATTTATTTTATCAGTTTGTTGGTAGGTACATGTAGTTTATTTTTTTGACAAAATATATGCAATTCAACATGTCACTTAAATCAATTCCTAGTACCAAAGTAATTTTATCTAAAAATACCAAAGTGAAGGTGGGAAAAAATTGAAAATTTATACCGAGATATATTTTTCAAACAATTAAAAGTTACTAGAGATTGAAATTTCGTGAAGCTAAAATAACGGGAATTGAATGTTTAATAAGAAAAAAAAAATTGATGGATAATTCCAATAAATCTTGAACTCACCTTCATAAAAATGGCGTCTCCGTTGGGAACACTCTCAAACATATCTCCTCCTACATGTTCGATACCTGCAACATAGAAACAATTCACAATTCAATGCATACTATATATTAAAAAAAAAGGTACAGCCTTTCATGTCTATCTTAATTTGTTTCGATTAGTATATGCAACAAATTAATTAAATGGCGATCGATGAGATTATTATACCGGGGTATGTAGGAGCATGCTCTATGACATGTGGCAAGTCAAAATTAACACCTTGAACATGTGGATATTTAGAAGTGATTAGATTGAGATTGATCCCAAGACCACCACCAACATCCACAAGCCTATTAATGTTCTTAAACCCTTCGTAAAACTCAAGAACCCTCTTCATGACTATAGTAGTAAGGTTGAACATAGCTTTGTTGAAAACATCATTGAACCTAGGATCAACTGCTGGGTACTCAAATGAGTGCATGGAATGAACCCTGTTGAATGCTACACCCCCTTCCAAGATGGCTCCTTTCAGTTCAGTCCTATTATTCAACGCAAATAATTCATTATCATAAAAAGAAAAAAGAAAAAACAAACATGTGCATCACATTCCAGACGCCACCTTTAAAAATTCTACCTCCACTAACATTTTTTTCCGAATGATATGATATGTTTGTCGTAGACTAGAAGTAGAAGACAAGAGTTTTTAAGTCGTACGCGCGTCTATCGAAAACAAAATGGATGACTTCTTGCCTATTTCCTATAATAATAAAATATAAACTATGATATTGAAAGAAACCTAATTTCTTTATTTAAATAAAGGTACTCAGAATTTTGTGAAAATTTTAAATAACAATATTAAATAAAAACATAAAAAGAGAAGACAAATTTCGTAAATACTCCTAATTTTCTACCCAACTGCTGTGATTGACCGAAGTAGTAATCTATTATAACTACAGACATCACTCTTGTTTTAAATAGTTAGGGAACGACTAGATAAATAATTTAAATAACTATTTAATAAATTAAAAGAAATCATTTTCATAAACTAGACTATAATATGTTTTATATAATAAATTAAAACTTAACTATAAGATGTGATATATATATATATATATATAATAAAATAATTATTTCATATAATAATTTATACTACATTATTTTTAGTATCTATCTCTTCACTCATCATTTATTACATTTTAATTTTATCTCTCTTGTACAACTTGTTTATAATTTGTTGTACATTAATATTATTTCACATATAGTAATTATTAGTTGGTAGATATCAATTCTGTCCATGGAAATCATGGCTATATTCACCCCCAAAAAATGATGGCTATTACAATAATGAGTTGATGTTGACTATGCATCTACATCCTGTTTGCTTTAAATGTGTATCTGGAAAGGGTGATATATTCACACAATTGGCGAGTTAATAAGAAGAATAAATAGTAAGTATGCTCACAGAGTTACAGAAAGTGTAAAGAATTGTTATTTAATTATAAATTATTACGTAGAATAAATTTATTAATTTTTACATAATCATCTTAAAACACATATTAATAATGATGTGAATGAAAGATTTTGCAGTGAGTCAGAAAATAGATATTGATAGAATTATAAACTGACCAGCTTTCCAAGAAGACCTTGTCAAGAAGTAAGTTCAAGGTAGCTCCGAACGAGACACCATCAGCATCAGTGACAAAATACTTGGAAGCATAGGTAAGACTATAGAGCCTCTTAGGAGAGTTTTGGCCATGTTGGAGATCTTCAGTATCAAGAGAGGAAGATAGCATGGAGTGACTAGCCAATAACCTGAGAAGCCGGTCCAACATCGTGGGAGCTTCAGGGTTCTTTGTGCCAAGTTGCTCTATAATCTCCTCTGCTGATAGCTTCGCACCTTCACCGGCTTTCGCTATGATGTCAAAGATCCCTAACTCAATCGCGGTCCGAACCACAAACGGATACACCATGGTAGACATCATGTTCATGGCGAAAAGTATACCATCTTGCTCTTCTTCAACCTGTTTAAGGTGCATGGCTTCACCGTTACTGGTTTCCAATGATGGAGCCATGATATGAAATGAATGTACCAAACAAAGCAGCTATATATAAAGAGAGAGGAGTTAGAAAATGTTGTGTTAATTGAAGCTAGCTAGCTGCTTTTAGTAAGCGATGAAGTGTGTGTCTGTTATTAGGGGTATATATAGATATATAGAAGAATAAAGTGAGGGGAGTAAGCATATTGGGAGATTAATCAAATAAGAAAATTTAACATATTTTAACCTAAAACTTTAAGTTTCTATTTTATGGATATTATTTTTTTATTTATATGGTGCTTAACTTTTATACTTTTATTTGATATAATATGATGGTATAGTGTTATAAGAAAAAAAATTAAAAGAAATAAAATGTGTTGACGAGTGTTAAAAATTAATTAAGGAGTATTCAAATATTATTGTCCTACCAAATAATATGTGTCATGAATTTTGATCCTCTACATTTGAAAAAATAAATGTAACGGCCGGTATGCAGTTTGATTTTTAACCATATATACATTCTCTTTTTAATTTAAACTCTTCTATCAATATTTTATTTAAATAAAAATATTAATTAATGGCCGAGATTCATGCAGTTAAAAATATCGGCCAAAGATCTTGATCGTACGTGTGCCCTTAAGAGTTGCTGTGTACCACATACAAACCCATGTGTTGACAGTTGGAGATGTTACATCAACAAGTGGGGCTACATTTACAATTTAGTTATGTTTAAAGTTTTAAATGACATGAGAGACTATTTTAGTAATGGTTGTTGTGGTTGTTGGATCACTCTTTAGATGGTTATCAAGTTATATATATATATATATATATATAAATGTTCAATGTTACAAACTTGATATTTGAGAGGTCTGCCTTTAATGTGAGACCTTTGTGCCCTTAAGAATTGCTGGGTGCCACTTCCAAACGCATGTGTTGACTGTTGACGTGGATTACAGTTCATAACTCTCTATAAGTACATACATGATGAGGAGGGTAGGTGGTTTGTACCATAAAAAAAATAAAAAAATAATATTTTTTGCCTAGATATATTTAAACGTTATTTTATATGTAATCTCTGGCTTCTGGTGTAGCTCGTAGCTGCAATTTGGATGACTTGTTTTTTTTTATTGGCAATTTTGGATGACTTGTTCCTTATTAAAGGTCAATTTATTTTGGACACACACTAGCATTATGAAGTACTTTATATTTGTCTCATTGTATATTTTCTTTCTTTTTCTTTTTTAATCAGAGGAAGACCCAAAAAGACTATAAGAGAGGTTATAAAAAAGGATCTCGAAATTAATGGTTTGGATAGTAGTATGGTACTTGATAGAACATCATGGCGGAAGTTGATCCATGTAGCCGACCCCACCTAGTGGGATAAGGCATTGTTGTTGTTGTTCTTTTTTAATCTCCTTTGGCCTTGTTTACCAACACCCAATAGTTTTTTTTTTAAAAAAAAAAAAGAAAAAATGAATAAGCAAAAATCATTAAAGGTGTAAATGCTAGAAATGAGCACAACTCTAGACTCAATACAATTAGCACATAGCAAGACTTGATAGGTCTCTCTAGTATAAAAAGAATCAAATTAAAGTAAATGGAAGCACCAAGGCATGACAATATCTCAGTCTCACCCTCCCCTAACCAAAACATTATTAGTCTACTAAACATCCAAGCGGCACACCATATTTGAGGTAAGACCAAAGCCAACGATGTCTGTGTGATCTTTTTGAATCTTTTACTTATATACCTGTACAAATCACATTTGGACTTTGCTATCAGTATATCTTATTTATAATATTAGCCACGATGATGATACCAATTAATGTGGACTATACGCTCAGTTTAACAATATGAAAGTATACAGAGGAACCTTCTTTGGACTTGGATATAATCTTTTATTCATAATCCTATTGATTTCCAATTTAGTATACGCTTGAAAACAGATTTTTTTTGTTTTTTAAAAAAACTCAATGAATTAATTTAAAATTGTCTTTGTCGTGTATTTGGCGAATTTAGTAGTTTTCAATAAGTATTCCTTTATATGTTCATTTTTGTGTGAAATGATCAATAGCTTTTCTTATATAAGCTAAATTATACTTTTTGATGTTTTATCTTATTTTTAATATTCATTTATCATTCAGTAAGTATAACTTTCCTATTATTTAGGTGAAAAATAAAGAACTGAGTTGAATAGAAAAGAAAAGAAAAACACAGATTCAAATTTTTTTAAGTACATGAAGTGTGTGTCTGCTTGTAGGGTATATATATACAGTTGGGAAAATAATTTTACACAAAAAGCAGTTTTATCTTTTACTATACATTCTCTTTTAATTATACATATAATCTTTAAAAAATTATATTTAAAGTGATTTATAATTCATTAATTAATGAGATAAAAATCTTTAGGTATACTTAAGAGTATATTAAAATTAAA
Organism: Glycine max; assembly: GCF_000004515.6. NCBI lineage: Eukaryota > Viridiplantae > Streptophyta > Magnoliopsida > Fabales > Fabaceae > Glycine > Glycine max. The sequence goes on along the minus strand of NC_038243.2, from coordinate 4,138,418 downwards.
CTCTCAAAATTTAGAATATAGGTACAAGTTCTCATATCGAACAATGTTTAAAGAAGCAGAAGCTAGCCGTGGATCAATTTTGAGTGAAGATAAGTAACCAGACACACGGTATAAATACATCCAGAATCTCTCTCATGCACACTCTATCTGAGTATTCGAAGAAAATCATCAAGTAGCTACGGTACAATTATTTCGCTAAACAACAAAAGTAACTTACTGCCTAGGAAGAATGCATCCGAAATTGAGCTCGTGGAGATTAAACTATGCCCAGAAATCCAGAATTAAGTTTTGGCAGAACTCGCGCGTTAATAGCAAAATATTAAATTTAATTTTAACCGGGAAAATGTGTCTTCATGATCAATTATATATATATATATATATATAAGTATAACTACAAATTATTAGTAACTCGTGGCATCACTGCAGTACAAAAAAATAATGATAACTGGTGACAACACTTATATTTCATTAATAATATTAAAGTGCCATACATTGTTGACCAATTATAATAACCTCTAAATATTCTTTGTGATGATATATATAATATTAATGAAATAAGTGATTTATGAACTTTTGGAACAGGTTATATATAAGTTTCACAAAAAAAATATTAAACATATATAATTTAATAAATATAGACTAAACTCCCACAAATATGACAAGAGAATCTAGCTAGCTCAATTGATTAAATAAGAGTGTATAATTTATTATAAATTAATATTATTTTAGATTCTCATAGATAAAAAAACTCCCGCAAATATTATGGACATTTTTTTATAAGAGAAAATTAATTACAAGTAGATTGACCGTAAACATGCTGGTTGAAAGGATAAAATTTAAATACAGCTTTTAATATTATTTTTAATTAAAATTGTAATTTCAGTCTTATAATCATTTCTAGTAAATTAATGGCATAAAAGAACCGAAAATCCGTCTGCTCATTTTATTAATTCCAAAAATCTTGTCTACTCATTGTGTGAAGACTAGATATTGCAATTTCTAATTTCATTTTATTCCATCTGCAGCAGCATGTGTGACATACAACATTTACTTGAAGAACTCCATAACCCATAAGTCAGAGACAAAGCATGTGAATCTAATGCCACTGTATCCAGCTCCTTTTGCCAATGCCATGAATTCCTCTTCACTTCGCTCCTTCCCTCCTGGGTTTGTAGTCATCATCAGTACATCAAATTGGGAAATGCTCTTTGATGCACCTGTTGTCTTTGGTTCAAATGGAAGAATTCCATCCACAACAATCACCTTTCCATCACTAGGAATAGAAGCATAACAATTCTTTAATACCTTCAAGCACCATTCATCACTCCAATCATGAAGTACACACTACAAATTACCATAGCCATATTTGATTAATTAAGCAAAGTTTATTGATGGAAATAAATTAATGAGACTCATGCATGCATGAACATGAAATATTAATGTAAAGGACAGTTTAGACTTGCAAAACACTTAATACCCACCATCATCAAAATGGCATCTCCTTGTGGCACACTTTCAAACATATCTCCTCCCACATGCTCAACACCTGCAATCAATTACCATTACATGATTTGAAATTTAATTTTGTTACAATGGATGGAGTTTCTTAAATATATTTTTTTAATATTATTGTTCAATTAGAATTTGAGTTTGTTGAAATTTAATGCAGACTTTTAGAATTATGGAAGTAAACTTCAATTCAAATTAGAGAGCTCTATTGAAAATATTTAAGGATTCTTTGATCTTAATTAACTAATATAGGTTTTGATGGCTAATAATGGTTAGGGAATTTATAAACAGAAAAATTTCATTGGATTATGGGGGCCATTGAGCTCGGTTTTGGGTCATTTCGTTTTCTTTTGCACCATGAAACAACATCTAGAACTAGACTATAAACTAGAGACGATACCAGGATAGGTAGAGGCATGTTCTATGACATGTGGCAAGTCAAAATTGATACCCTTAATGTGAGGGTATTTAGAAGTGACTATGTTAAGTGTGACACCAAGGCCACCTCCAACGTCCACCAGGCTATTGAGGTGCTCAAACCCCTTGTAGGATTCAACAATCTTCTTCATTATTAAAGTTGCACGGTTTGTCATAGCTGCCATGAAAAGCTGATTGAAGCTCGAGTTCATGTCGGAATATTCAAACACGTGTTTTCCATGAACCCTGTTGAAAGGAATACCTCCTTCTAGAATTGCATCTTTCAATTGGTACCTTGGAATTAGGGACACACAAACTTTCGGTTTAGCATCTTATACGTACGATATATATAACACAACTCTTCATTGAATTCCAAAAAAATTCATGGAGAAAAGTTTTAATTTGTTTTAATTTATATGTCAACAAATTAAGAAATAGTTCAATAACTTTGATCCAGTATCCTAGAAATTAAGCATTATTAATTAATTGACACATATTTTAAAGAATTTGATTATAATTAATAATAATCTAAAATGTGACTAGAAGTACTGTGACTGTGATCCTCTGTAATGGTTTCAGACTATATAATTATATAAATTATTATATAGTCTAAAACCATTACATGTCAAGTGTCCTAGCCAATTAATTTTCACATGGCACGGTCGAGTTTTTCAATTTATAAGAAAGAGTAAATAAAACACGATTATGTATTATGTGCAGATTCATCGAGGACATGGACATGTAAAAATCCTAAACCATGCAATTATTTCTCCCGACTTTAGATAGTAGTGACAAAAACAAGAGAAAAACTCACCAACTATGAAGGAGGGCCTTGTCCTGAGTCAAGACCATCAAAGGGCCTAGTGAGCCAGCACCATCAATGGAAGCAAAGTATTTGGCCACAGGGTTCATGGCATAGAACCGTTGCAGATGTGGAGGAGGACCATGTTGTTGATCAGCAACCACTGTGCAGTCAATGATGGAGTGACATACTAGGAGCCTTAGGATACGATCCAACATTGTGGCTCCTTCTGAATTCTTGCATGGAAGCTTGGCTGCAATGTCCTTGGCAGATAATTTGGCACCTTCACCTGCTTTGGCTATGATGTCAAAAATGCCAAGCTCTATGGCTGAGTGCATGGCCATGGATAGCACGCTAGAGTTCACCAGCTGCATTGCATAGGTGAAGCTTTTTTCTTCTTCCATTTCTTCTTGCTTGATTATTCTTACTTGTCTTTTGTATCACTGATATGTGTATGTTTGCGTTAGAGCTCCACAGAATTGGCACAAGTGTTTATGTGCATATATATATATATACATAAGAGGAATGTTCGTGACATTTTCTTTTTAAAATTAGATATATTTAAAACTTTGAAGATAAAATCATTAAATAATGAATGAGACTCATCAAACTTAGTAATTTCTAACAAATTTCTAACAGAATGTTGCTATCGTTTATCATATATATTATTCATATTTAACATGAATTGCAGTTGCTTTATCGGTTTATCCGAAATGTGGCATGCTTCAAACCATATTGGATATATCGTTTTATGGGGAAGGTAGAACTTCAAACTAATTCACTAGCCAACAAAAAAAGGAAAGTGGCATGCTTCTTGAACGTCCTTAGGGGAAAAGAAAATACAGGATTATGTCTGAACAGTGTAATTCGGCATCATCAGGTTTGTCATTCAAATTTAATATTGACGACAGGCGCAGAAACAGATAATTCAATCTGGATTTTGTGCAAAGCAGTTAGTGCCACTGATTTCACATTTAATATTTGATTAGTTGCTAGTATATTTTTTTATTACAACAACAGCTATTCCCATATTTAGTTAAGAATCTTATGATAAATAAAATTCAATAGTATTTGTAAATTTCATCTTCAAGTGACTTGATCATATCAGGGTAGTCTTGGTAATGTTAAAAAGAGCCTCAGCAATTTCCATCATAAGTGATATAAGTTGTCCGATATACATTCCTCAATAAGACAATAAGCGCATTCTTCGCTTGATCACTTCAAATTCTAACCATGAATTATGTGAAATGTCGAGAAAAGGCATATGACCATAGTTGTCAAAATCAAACCGAAATATGGTATTGTTAATTCATAAACAAAACAAGGAAGGTGACTTGTCCAGACAAATCCTAGCTTACCAAAGAACTAGTCAAGAAGGGCTAAAATCAGTCAAAATCAAGTTAACATCAATGATAAAAAATCGATTTCAAAAGATGTTTTATTTTTATTTTTTATCTGTTCAATCTTTTTATTCAAAAATATTGTTTAAAAGAAATAAAGACGAAGTTGACGTATGAATAATTTTTTATCTGTAATACTATTCTTTTATACTAGTATTAATTTGAATTTACTCAACAATATTATAAATATATATATTTAATTATCACCACTTTGACTACAATTAGTTATAACTTTTACTTCGTTTAGGGAGGAATCAAATTAATTGGTTTTACCGATGCCTTTGATGCATTAACGTTGTTTCATGATGATTTCATCAGTTCTAGACGCATTGGTTATCTTTGCTCATTACAATAGTCATTCTAAAATCTTATCGTGATGCATTATTGCGGAGGAATTATTTGGTTTGGCCGATACCTTTTGATGCTTTAACCGTTGATTCTTGGTGATTACGGTTCAAGATGGTTTGGTCATCCTTACTCAATAGTCATTCTAAATAGTCATCCTTGGGTTTTTGTGCTTAATTGGTGGCGTGGTATTGCAGTTTGGTCAATGCCGTGTTTTAGGAGGTTACGAATGAGAATAAGATTGGTTGATTTTAGACTTTTAAGCTAATGAAACTTATGATAGGAAATGAAATATTATAAAGTAAAATAAATAATAAATAATAAAATTAATTCCTAAAATATTCATTTATTTATTTATTTAAATAAATAAAATATTTTCTTTTGTTTTTCATGAGAATATTTTTATTTATTTATTTTACTTGTCAGCATAGATTAATTTAGTTATGATCATAACTCCTAATATCCATCTTTACAAAATAATTACTAGTGCTAATTACTTGTTAGCTACTTGTTCATTTCGTTGTTGTTGGTATAAAGTCGATTGCTTGAATAACTAATTAAATTGGGCGATGCTAAAAAATAAATTGTTTTAGGTTAAATTATACTCATGGTTCACTTATAATTCTCTATCCGAGGTTAGTGTCAATTAGACAAAAAGGACAACATTAACTCGATTCTAAAGATTAAAAAATTACTTTAAACTTTTCAATAATATAAAGAGACTAAATAGATTAAAAAGAGAGATAAAAGGAGTAATTTAGCCTTATATGATTTATTCTTTTAAAATCACCGGACTGTATTAAACCACTTCGGAGGAATTTAATGGGGAAGGATTTTGTGGTCATTGTTGTTGTAGTGTTTCATTCATTATTATCTATTGACTCAAAAAATATTTTATTTCTAAAATCTTTTCACATACATAGTATAAAAATAATAGGCTAAAGGAACCGAGCAATATCCGTATGCTTATTTTATTAATTGCAACAATCTTGTAAACTTGTCTACCCATTGTGGAAAGAGTAGACATTGTAATTTGTAACATTATCTTATTCCATCATCAGTTGCTCATGGGGCATATATTATCTACTTGAAGAACTCCATAACCCATAAATCACAGACAAAGCATGTGTATCTAATGCCACTGATGAATCCAACTCCTTTTGCTAATGCCATGAATTCCCCTTCACTTCTCTCTTTCCCTCCTGGCTCCTGGGTTTGTTGTCATCATCAGTACATCAAATTGGGAAATACTCTTTACTGCACCTGTTGTTAAGGGTTCAAATGGAAGAACTTCCTCCACAATCACCTTTCCATCGTTAGGAATTGCAACATAGCAGTTCTTCAACACCTTCAAGCACCATTCATCACTCCAATCATGAAGCACACACTACAAAGCTCGGAACACCATAGGCATATTTAATTAACTCAGCAATGTTTATTAAAGTAAATAAATTAGTGACACAGATACATTATTTGTTAAATGAATGTTTAAATTTACTAACAAAAATTAACAAACTAATAACTAACATTTGTCTATATGAAAAAAAAACACTCACCATCATCAAAATGGCATCTCCTTGGGGCACACTTTCAAACATATATATCTCCTCCCACATGCTCCACACCTGCAATCAATTAATAATAATACATGATTTGGAATTAAAATTAAATTTAGTTATAACGCATAGATGTAGTTTCACTGGTTGCATGATTCTCTAATTAAAATTAGAGCTTCTCTTCATTAACTTGCTTACATTTAAAGCAGACTCTTAGAATTACGAAAGTAGAACTCTAATTCTTATCATTAGATAGTAATTTCTGAACTATTTAAAAAACTGTATCTAAATTTTCTCCAAACTAATAAAGTAAAGGTTTTGATGGCTAATGGTTAAGGAATTCATAAAAAAAAATTATTGAATTATGGGCCATTGACCTCTTTTTTTGGGGGTATTATCTTTTGCAGCATTCATAAAAAATCCTCCAAAACTATATCTATAAACTAGAGATCATACCAGGATAGGGAGAGGAGTGTTCTATGACATGAGGCAAGTCAAAATTGATACCCTTAATGTGAGGGTATTTTGAAGTTATTATGTTAAGAGTGGCCCCAACGCCACCACCAACGTCCACCAGCTTATTGATGTTCTCAAACCCCTTGTAGGATTCAACAATCTTTTTCGTAATTAAAGTCGCACGGTTGGTCATTGCTGCCATGAAAAGCTGATTGAAGCTTGAGTTCATGTGAAAATCCTCAAACACTTGTTTGCCATGGATCCTGTTGAATGGACTACCTAGCTCCTTCCAGAATTGCATCTTTCAGTTGGTACCTCAGAATTATGGACACAAAAACTTTCTTTTTAATTAATTAGCAAGTCTTGAACAGGATCTTAATTATGTGTTATAGTTAATTAAGTTAACACTTGACTCTTTACTTCATTGAACTGTAAATAAATTTATGGAGAAAAGTTTTTGAGTAATCAAATTAAGAAATAGTTCAATGATATTTATCCTATATCCTATAAATTAAGCATTAACGTTTTCATATTAAAATAACTTGACTAGCTACAATAATAGTCTAATATGTGACTAGACATAGGACACTCGAATCCTTTCCTACAATGTGACTAGACTATAGATGAAAACAGGAACATAATCCGAGTCAAGGAAAAAGTATTGTATGGTTTGAGATCACCATATGTGCCACAGCCTACTTGTTTATTGTCTTCGTCACTCTTCAGGTGACACGTAGTCAAGTTTTTTAATTTAAAGGGAAGAGTAAATAAACCTCTAGTATGTGTTATATGTATGCAAATTCAACAGAACTATAGACATGTAATAGTCTCATATCATAGATAATTTCTCACTCTCCTGACAATAGAGTAGAGTACAAGAAGGGAAAAACTGACCAAGTTTGAAGTGCAGCCTTGTCTTGAGCCAACATCATAAAAGGGCCTAGTGAGCCAGCACCATCATCAATGGAAGCAAAGTATTTGGCCACAGCGTTCATGCCATAGAGCCTCTGCAAATGTATAGGAAGAGCATGCTGATCAGCAACAACTGTGCAGTCAATGATGGAGTGACATGCTAGGAGCCTTAGGATACGATATATCCAGCATTGTGGCTGCCTCTGAATTCTTGCACGGAAGCTGAGCTGCAATGTCCTTTGCAGATAGTTTGGCAGCTTCACCTGCTTTGGCTATGATGTCAAATATGCCAAGCTCTATGGCTGAGTACATGGCCATGGATAGCACGTTGGAGTTCACCAGCTGCATGGCGTAGGTGAAGCTTTCTTCTTCCATTTCTTGCTTACTTTTTGGATCATCTATTATTTGACATGATTTTTCCATTTAACCCAAAGGGAGCAAAGTCATTAACCAAATCAGATGTGATATTTGTATGTTTAATTTGCCTTAGAGCTCCACAAAATTGGCTCAATTGTTTATGTATATATAATTAATATTAGTATTTAACATTCAACATGATCCCCACATTGCAGGTGCTTTCTTATCCGAAATGTCATGAAAGGGAAGATGAAACCACAAGCAACTTTGCTACTTTCTCATGAAACGGTGTTGTTGAGTGATTATTATAGGGAAAGGGAAGCAACTGATTAAGACCTTTTGTACTACATGCAGATGGAGTGGCCATTTCAGACCTTTTCAACATTATCTGGTCTATTTGGTTCAGTGACAATCATTTGGTGTACAAAGGAAGAGTTATGTGGATTTTCAACAGGTGCTTTCTAAAGCTTACAGTCAAAGACTTGATGTCCATTAACTCTCAGGAAATTAACGAGCATTCCCACCTGATCATATATGGAGACGTCCCAGGATCGACTATGTTAACATCAACATTTGATGCATCTTAACAAACTAAATTAAGGAGACTAACATGTAGTATGACATAGTTAGCTCACAGATAATTTTATCTCTTGTCAAAGTTTCATTTAGGTTCATAAGTATGAAAAAACACTTATCGAGAAATGGGGATCCCTTAAATGAATTACATCGAGAGATTAATTCTTATTCCCTTATCAATTAAACCTGCTGGTAGCACCTGGTGTACAAATTTCATCTTCTTTAATTTATGGAATAATATACAGCTTCGTCTACTAAAAAATTCTGATAAGAAACGGTTACCTACTCTTAATGAAGATTAAAAACTAGGGACAGTTGGAGTGAAGAAGTAGTTTGCCAATTTATTTAAGACCCATAAGAGCTAAATAATTAATCAAAGTACACAGCTCAGCAGCTATTCCCCTATCAATCATGACACGCACCTTCGTGTCAATATTTTTGGTCAGTTCCGCCAGTTCCGGCGACTCCGGTCTCGACCGAAGGCAGCGACAGCGAGAGAGGAGGAGCACGCTTTCCAGATCCTATGGCATTACCAAATCCTGGACCCCGACAGCGACATCGTGGCCTATTGGAACCGGGTGTTCCTTGTTACGAGCCTCCTCGCCCTCTTCATCGACCCTCTCTACTTCTTCCTCCCCAACGTTGGCGGCCCCGCCTGCCTCCAGGCTGATCCCAAACTCAGCCAGGAGAGGTAGATGAACTCGGATTGGTCGTCGACGGCGGAGGAAGCGGCGACAGCGGTGGAGGAAGGAAGGAAGAAGTGGAGCGAGAGGAGGGATTGGAGGACTTGGTGAGGAGGGTTTGGAGGGGAGGACTGGGGTACTGCAAATGCGGCGTCATACGAACCTATAGCTAGGGTTAGTAACTTAAGGAACGAATTAATGTCACTATTTCACATTCTAAAACGATTTTTCATAAATATACGTCATAAAAATAATGCAAATGATAGTAACAGTTCTCAACACCTTGGAGCACACATCATCGCTCCAATCATGAAGCACCCACTCTACAAATCAATCTCGGACCACCCATAGACATATTTAATTAATTCAGCAACGGGGAATAATAAATTTAATGAGACCCATGCACGAAGTACGTCATAGAGTAAAGGAAAGAACAATTTGGGATTTAGGTAAGCTTGATTTAAGCGTTTTTTTGTTTTTATTTTTAAGAAAAATAAAAAATAAGAATAAAAATACATTTACTTATAATTTAAAAATATTTGGTCTGAAAATATTTTAAAAAAATAGGTCAAAACAACGCATTAATGATTTCAGTTTTTTTTATAAAGAAGTGAAAACACTATCCAACCTTAAAATATTTTCTTTTCCATATATATTTTATAAATCTTAAAAATTTGAAAATAAAAATAAAAAATAGAAAATAAATATTGAAAACAACGATGTTCTTAATACCCACAGACATCATATATAAATCTTAAAAATTTAAAATAAAAACAAAATATAAATTCAAAACAAAGATGATCTTGATACCCACATCAAAATGACATCTCCTTGTGGTACCCTTTCAAACATATTTCCTCCCACATGCTCTACACCGCAATCAATTAATAATACCCGATTTGAAAATTAAATTTTGTTACAACACATTGACATAGTTAGACAAACTTATAGTTTCATATATTATGTTTGGGATGTTATTTCATCTGGTTGTTCTTAATTTTTTTACTCGCAAAAAAACTTGTTTGACCAATAATGTTTAATAAAGAATTTTTTTAGTAACATGTAACGTGTTTTTTAAATGCGTGCAACTTTAAAACGTTTTTTTAAATCATTAATTTTTAATTTTATATATTTTTTACCTCAAGGTAGGATTTTATTATATTTTTTAGTTTTTCTTCTTCTACTCAAAAATATGGTTTTATTATTTTACATTTTCTTATACATACGATAGGATTTTATTTTTTTAATCATTTTACTACATAAGGTATTGATAATGATAGATGACAAAAAAAATATTTTATGTTTATTATTATTTCTCAGATGCTTTTTTTTATATAACACTGTTTATTTCAACAATTATATTATTTATAACATTTATTTCATTTATTTGACATTATACTTTAAGTTATTTATATTGATAGATGATACACTTATTTTATCTTTTATTTTTAATGTTTTTTATATCATATTGTTTATTTTAACCATTATATTATTTTTAACATTATATTTTTTAGGAGAAACGGAAAAGTTTTAAATATGATTGAACTCTGCATTAAGAATTTCATAATTGTCCAAAAGATCAAAACCAAAGCTTGTGGGATATCTCAAGTTTCCATCCAAGAGTCAAAGTTCCAAATTATAGTAATTAAAAAAAAAAGATATATATTGTTGAACACATATACTAGTAGATCTATAAACTAGATATCATACCGGGATAGGGGGAGGCGTGTTCTATGACATGAGGCAAGTCAAAATTGATACCCTTAATGTGAGGGTATTTTGAAGTGATTTGTTTAGAGTGATCCCAAGGCCTCCTCCAACATCAACCAGCCTATTGATGTGTTCAAATCCCATGTAGCGATCTTACGTGATAGAGTTAACACATACAGGAGTATACTCCTCATTAAATTGTAAATAAATTTATGGAGAAAATTTTTTTATGTAAGAACAGTAAGCAATTGTTCAATGGTTTTTATCCTATAAATTAAGCATTTTATATTAATTGTCACATTTTAAAATAAACTTCACTGTATAATCTAAAATGTGACTGATGCACTTGGATCCTCTCCTACAATGTAACCAGGCAATAGACGAAAACATGGCAGCTCGTGTTAGGAAAAATCATTATATATATCGTCCAAGAGATGGACTATTTATTATCTATGTCAGTTTTCACATATAACACATAGTTGAATTTTTTTAATTTGCAATAAAGGTACATAAAACTCTATTGTGTCACACTCAGAACGGCTGTTCGATCACTTTTAATTTTTTTTCTTTACCAAATGGGCCTTTTTTAAAATATATTACGTCATTGGTCTATTTTTATCAAAGATCCGGTCAAACCGTGATTTTGACCATCAAACTTACATAAAATAGTTGGTCATAATTACATTTTTAACCTGTCAAATTGTGTGGTAGAAGAAGTACATGAATTAATTGCTACTTTGTTCACGAGAAAATAATAATTCTTGTTTGTTATTTTATTGCATGTGTGAGAAAAAAGTACATAAAATACAAATAAGAATTGTTTAATAAGAGTTGCAGTTTCAACTAAAACTTTTCTAATTTAATGTTAAAAATTAGTCTGACACGATCGAACGTAACTCCCATGTAAGTTTAATTGTGTTCAGAAAGAAGTTGACTAATCTGTATACTTCACAGGATGAAATTGGTATTATTAATAGCATTTTGATTATAACCGTTTAAAACTGACCAAAATGATCAATCAACAAATTCGTCACAATTATAGACACGTAATCTCAAACCATCAAGCCAAGCTCTATGATGTCAAAAATGTCAAGCTCTATGGCTGAGTACATGGCCATGGATAGCACGCTGGATTCACTAGCTGCATGGCGTAGGTGTAGCTGTTTTCTTCTTATTCTTCCATTTCTTTCTTACTTTTTGGATCAACATCTATTGTTTGACCTGCTTTTTCCATTAAATTAATTCAAAAGTAGCAAAGCAATAACTTATTCAGCAGTGATATTAATTTGTATGTTGAATGGCATGGTGGGCAGGAATGATATACCAAAATACATGTGTAAATATTTTAAAAGAGCAGCAACCAGCAAGCAACTTAATTATCAGTATTTGACAAATTAATAAAAGAGTGGTTAACATAAAAAAAAAAATCAGTTCAAGAGAGTCGTTTCTTGTCATACCGGACACTCAATTATAATACAACCATGCGGAACACAACTTTTAAAATACATTATCATCATCATTCATTCAAGAATTGAGTAATTGGTAAGATTGTTTATTACTCAAATTAATATTGACGACAGATAAATTTTGATTATAATTTGAAGCAGAAACGGATCATTCAATCAGGATTCAGGGCAACGCAAATAATGGCATCACAATTTTAATAATTGAGTAATTGGTAAGATTGTGTATTACAAGAATGGCTATTCCCATATTTAATTACAACTTGTGCCGGGCAGGGGGAAATTTATTTCTTAAAAAATTATTATTTTTATATCATATATAAGCTGCACTCAAACAAAGGTGAGGTCAGTGAGGTCTCAGGGTGAGAGCCTGCTCTCATATCATGTTAGATTTCATCTTAAAACCAATTGATATTAAATGAAGTTGTCCAACAGATATATAAGTTACATTCCAAGGATTGAGGCAGTCGATGTGGGACTTGGGTATTTCCCAATAAGAATGAGTAAAAAAAATGGTTAATGGTATAGTTCAATTATATGAAATTCATTAAATTGTATTAAGAGAAATACGTAACAAACTATAACAAAAATAATAATGAATAAGACTAAAATTATAATAATAATATAGGCTCGTGTGTGTGTGTGTGTGTCAATACCTATAGAGAGAATAGAAGGGTTAATAAAATTAAGTACACAGAGTGTGTGTTCTATTCTTAAAAATCCTCCAAGTCATAAATCATAAAATCTCCTATGACTAAAAAATCCGATAGAAATTTTTTTTAAAAGAATTGTTCATGAAACAAATGATCCCCTCTTTCACTCCTTGTATCCAGCGGATCCTCAGACATATTTCTCTCCTTTCATCAGAGAATCTTATTCTTGAATCTTGTTTGTGAACTTACTTCTATTTTGTCTAGGGAACTACTCTAGGATCATATGTGTGTGTGTGCATGAGGAAAAAAATCATAAAGGCCAATACCTATAGAGAGAATAGAAGGATTAATAAAATTAAGTACATAGAGTGTGTGTGTGTGTGTTGTGTGTGTTGGTGTGGTGGGTGGGTGGGTGTGTGTGCGTGCGTGCGTGCGTGCGTGTGAAGTTTGAACAATTAATAATCATCAAAACATAAAATAAAATAACAGTAAAATGAGGAAAAAAATCATAAAGGCCAATACCTATAGAGAGAATAGAAGGGTTAATAAAATTAAGTACACAGAGTGTGTTTAGTTGTGTAGAAAAGAAAAGAAATAAGAGAATTAAAGAAGAAATATTTGAATTAAAAAAAAGTGTGAAACAAAGATTATTTTTAAAAATTTATTCATGAACAGTACTTTCTTCTCCACAGCCAAACACACTCTATCATAGTGAGGGGAAATCTTGGCCGAGATCTTTGCACCTGGGTCTGCTCTAGTAGTTCTGCTTCAACTACACGATATACAGAAAATGTGAGAGAAAAAAAAAACCACATTAACTACACATAATGTCCAATTCAAAAGAATAAAAAAATTTAGACATATATGTACCGTAGTCAATGTTTTTCCACTCGTGACAAATAATTTGTGGCATGTGAATGTAGTATGAAAAAGTCTAGATGATGAATGATGTACGCCTGTAAGCTGTAAGGGCAGTAATACCAATCACTTTTGTTAAAGCTAAACTGTTACTTATCAATATTCAATAGATTATCAAATTTTGATTTTCAAATGAAAATGTTAGAAACGCGAGATGGCTAACAATTTTGGTGATGATTGACACATTAACAATAATGATATATTGATATGCTACTAGTAGCTCAACAACAACTTGTTTAATTTTGGATTTATTTGATGGAATCCAACATGTATTCTTAAATGTAAACATAATGATGATATCATGATAAGTGATGATATCATTAGAACTAAAAAAAAATGCTTAAGTTAGCAAAGAATTCCCACACTCATGATATATTATAATAAATGTACATTTAAATAATATTTTTTTTCACGTTCAAATAAACACATGCAACCTATAGGTAGTTTTACGGATTGAGCTTAAGCCAAATTTGTATAATGACTATCCTTGGTCAACAACAATTAATACTAGCATTAACATATATACTCATGAACAATTAATCACACATTAATTAATGTTAAGAGTCTTATTGAGGTGGTTAACGAATATGATAAGTGTTTATATAACTGAGTAGGTCATCCCCTTATGAATTGATTTTTAAAAGAACCTTTTGACTGCGCACTTTAACATAGTATCAGCCGTCCACTTAAAATATATCGAGTCAATCTTCAATAGAAGCCTAATCTAAAACTAGTAGTCCAATTCAAACATGTTAACTATCCAAGATGGACACATCAATATTGTTGGAAGATGTGTTTTATCCATTAACTTCTCTTGATTAATTAATTTCGTGCACGCCTTTCTTTTCTGCTTTTGATTCCAAACAAACGTGAAACCCCATAAGAGTTATCATTCGAAATGTTTTAAAAAATATAGAATAATTCAAAAAATACATGAAACAGAAGAAAGGATCTTTTGAAGAAAAATTTAACAAGAACATGAGTAATTTAAAAATTATCATGTGTATTAACAATAACAATCAATACACGCAAATCATATGATAATTTCTTTTATTTGTGTGTAAAAAGATCTACATAAAAATTTCAAAAACTCTAAAGACCTGATCACCTAAATTAAAATTAAAGCTCATTGGTGTTTTATTCAAAATGAGATAAACTAAGTTCTTCAACTAGTGTGTGCGCATTTTTGTCAGCAATATGGTTGAGCAAATTTAGTCTTGAGCCTTGAACATGTCGACGCAGGTTTCTTTTGAAAGCCCTCTGTTCCAGAACTTGTCATAGTATTCTCTGTATGTGAAGTTTGTGTACTGCGCAGGATGTTCATTGTCTACGAGTTTGGGTGCGGGTTTTATCAATGCATCTGGTGAAGGACAGTAAAATGTTGGAATGGACATTCTCTCCTTCTCACAATTCACCAATGCTCGATGCAACACACTCTTGTACCTATCGTTGCTTATCACCTATTTTTCCAAACCCACAACAACGAGTATAAGAATATATAATTACACAAGATGTCTAATTTGAAATAAATAAATAAATGAAAATATTGTTACTCTAGCCACATTCGTAACTTTAATTTTGTATTTGTATAGCATCCACATACAATTATAAATTCTACACATAAAATATAAATTACTGATTCTTATAATTCATATAAACATGCGTCGTGTATTGTTAGGAGGTGGATAAATGGACTTAGATTTATGCAGGTCAGTGGGACTTACTGTCTGCGTAATTTATAGACCAATTTTTAAAAAAAATTCATGACACTACTACAAAAACAGCATTTTACGACATGGGCTCTACGACGGTTGCTTGGAAACCGCTTTAGAAAGTAGTGCGGTGGCATTTTTGTAATTATAATGAATATAAGAGCATTTTATAATTCAATTTTCGACGGGTTTTATAAAAAAACCGTCTTAAATCATTTGGATTATAAACAAAACGCGCAACCCGTTCAACTTCTCCTTTCGCGCTGAACCATCTTGCCTTCTTCTAACCCTAAGCGTGGTTGCAGCACCTCTTGCTTTTTCTTGAACCCTAGTCGTGCCCACACGGCACCCCTGGTTGAATCGATCTCTTCCACAGCCTCTTCGTCGAGTTCGACCTTCCCGACAGGGCTTTCGCAGCACCCCTAGAACTTCCGAATCAAGGACTGCCAGCAAGAAGCACGGCAGCTACAACTGCGGCTGTTGCGGCCTCCCTAAGAAGGGCCATGACTGCACCGGCAAGACCGCTCCCACTCCCACCTCCGCTTCTTCCGCCACCCCTTCCCACTCCTCTTTCTCCGCCGTTTCCGCTCCTTCCTCCGGCTCCGCCTCCCGCTGCCCGCTGTCTCACCTCCGCCGCGCTATCTCCTTCGACGAGGACGAAGCTGGCAGGCTCGACCTGTCGGAGCCCGTCGATGTGCGGTCTGAAGAAGATGATCTGGATTCGTCTGGTTTGTCGGGGAATCTTCTATGGGAAGTATTGAGGAAGTTGCCGCCGACGAGGCTGTGTAACGGCAGCGATGGTGAGCAGAGGTTGGAGGGAGATGACAAGGAGTTTGTGGAGAGCGGCGGAGGAGTTAAGGATTAGGGTTCCAGCGTGGGCTTAGGTGGGTTTTGTGTCAATTTTGAAGAAGTGTCCGGGGATCGTGAAACTCTCACTTAAAAGGGAAAGGTCTGTGGTCAATTTTGTGTCAATTTTTCCCTCTGCATATTGTGCTTACTATTTTTCTAACGTTGTGTTTCTCGCAGGTTGAATTAGGCTTTGGAAACGGGGTAGTTGATAATATTTTCTTTGTCCCTGGGTATAGTATCAGTGGATTTGTTGTTGCTCAGGTAATGCTTGTTGAAGTGCCAAATCTTAAAATTTCACTTTCCTTTTGTGTATTTATGCTTACTTTACAGTTGCTATTCATTTCTAGTTTTAGCTAAAGCCTCAATTTTCTTCAGCTTTCTGCAGTGCTAGTAATGTGGATCGAAATCAATGGAACCCACACGCAAAATAGTTATGATAGCTGTGGGGGAAAACATAACATTGTTGTGGGCCTTCCATGGTCCATGCTGGCCGTGGGGAAGTCTTGCCTCTTCTCATTCATTGGACATTGCTGGCTTGGAGTTAGTGGATCCACTTTCTGCTGATGTAAGCTTTTGCTGTAATGTTTTTAAATGCTCCTTCTACTGCATGTTGTAAATCTCTGAATCATTTGTCTCTTTCCTTAGGGGTATGGATTTAGGATTTGGTCTTGATAATATAAGTAAAATGGATTTCTACAATTCTAACATAGGATGGATGTTTTGAAGTTATCCTTGTTGAGGTGCGTAGAAATATTCAATAACTAAGCTACTTGGAAAATAATAATCATTAAATGCTCCTATTTCCAACAAGATAAGATGTTGATCCCCTTGTGTAAGATATCACCTTCAATTTTTGTCATTGGTGATGATAAACTGGGTAGGGAACACTTAATGCGATTTTGTGGTTGAATTATATTTTCGTTGATATGTTTGACAATACAATCAATTCATGTGATTTGTGCCATAGTAAATGATGGTTGGATAGTTAGTGATTTTTATTGAGTTTGTGATTGTTTTTAGAGGAATTCGATTTGGGTTTGTAGATTCAAGAGGTCCTCGTGAACTTTATGGAAAAGGCAGTACGATTTGATGTGGATTTGAATCAAGTTGAAGTCAAGTATCACTTAGAAGTTGAGAATGTGAATGGGATTCAATTACAAACAGTTCTGGAGGCAATGGATGTAAGTTAATACATTATATTCTCGTACTCTATTTGGAACATTCTATTTTATTCCTGATGTGCTGTTGTAAATTTGTTTTTCCTGTAATTTATGTCATTTTTTAGGTAGTTGGTATTCTAGAGTATGGGCTTGCTAAAGTTGCTGATTTGATGATCAAGTATGTTAAAATAACATTATTTTATTTTATGTAATGTGAAAATTAAATTACTAATTAAAAACATTTATGTGTTATAATAAAATTAAATTTAAAAAATATTATTAAAAAAATAAAAATGTTTTTCAATATTTTTTATGAAATTTTAGAAATGTAATTATAAAAATTACAATAAATTTTCACATTAATATTTCGTGGAACTGCTAATTATTTTATTTCGTTTCTTATTATTGTTTTAATATTACTATTTTTTAAAAATATTTCGTGGAACTGCTGATTTTTTTAAAAATATTCCGTTTCTTATTATCGTTTCATTATTGAAAAGTGAGAATGAAAATCTTACTGGGCTAAACATATTATGCTACATCCAATTTATTCATTCTTGCAAGACAATTGGCGAACAAAACATATTATGCCATGCTAGTGTTTTAGAGAAACTTACTAGCCTTCTTGATGATAAAGTATGCTACATTTTAGTTAGAGAAAAAACATATACTTGGTGTGGGCCATGATCAGCTTAATAGGAACCCAAAACAAAACCAATTATAAATATTTTGGAATAATAAATTACATTTAAATTTTACAGTAAATAATTTATATTGTGATACATAGTTATATTAATAAAATGTAAATAATTTTTTTTTATCTCTATCACCCCTACATTTTAGTTAGAGAAAATTAATTAATTTAATCTTACACTTCTCTAACATTTTTTTTATCTCTAACCTTCACCTAATTAATTAATTTAATCTTACACTCCTCTAATTATCTAATTTAACTCCAGTTATTCATTTTCACACACATACAACAACATTTCTAATAAATCATATTAATTAGTTTTGGAAAAATATGATAGATTTAAATAAATTAATTAATTAAAAGTTTGTGTATAGATAA